>NC_060288.1:19940982-20125612 GCF_021613505.1 Equus quagga | reverse complement strand
TGGCAACAGTTGTTAGCTCAGGCGCCAATCTTTAAAAAAAAAAAAGATTTGAAAATAAACCCTAACCACCCCCCCACCCCCCATGCCATTTATCCCTCCCATGGGGGGAGGTTTCCCACTAGGGATATTTTATCACCAACGATTTTTCTGAATTGCCAACTTGGGTGATAGTGAAAATCGAACTGGCTTTTAGTCAGATGTATTATTATTTTTTTAAATATGCAGATAATGTGCCCCGTATTGCACCTGGGCACATAATTTCCATCACCCACACCTCCCCCAGCTTCGTATGCCACTGCTTCTGCCACGGGTGCCACTTTCCTTCTTCTTGCTGCCTGTAATCAAACAGTGAGCTGGAGCTGGAACTGCCATCTTGCCACCACAAGACAAAAGCTAAAAGATCACAAACACTACAGCACTGATATCCTCAGTCCTCTGAAATAATACTGGTAACCATCCTTCCAGGATACTTGATACTTGAAAAAACTAAAACCTGCAATTTTTATAAGGCACTGTTTATTCAGATTATCTGTTACTCACAGTCAATGATTGTCTGTTATTCACACCTAAATGTGATCCTTACATTTCAGATGTGTCTCTTGTAAGGTATAAATAATTGGGTTTTATTTTTTATCCAGACAGACAATTTTATTTTTTAACTTGTTACTTAATCCACTAATATTCATGTAATTATGCTGTATTTGATTTATATCTACCATCAAACAGTTTGGTTTTATTATTGCTGTTGTTTTTCTTTGTTTTGTTCCACCTCTGTTATATTCTTTGGTTTTCTTAGAGTAACCAAATTTTATTCCTTTATTATCTCATTTTCAAATATATTAGTTTGTGAGTTATAAATTCAACTATTCGTTTAGTGATTACTCTAGAAATTACAACAGACATCCTTGACTCGTTAGAATCAACTATAAATGAGTGCTTCTTCCATTTTTCTGATGTCTAGGTTCTTAAAATTCTTTAGCACAGTTCATTGCATCCTCCCTCTTTGGGCAACTTTGTCACTCAATTTGATACTACAAATATTTTACAATATTTGAATATATTACCATGTTTTCACAAGGCATAATTATCATTGTTTAATACAGTCAATATTCTTTTATATTGATAAGCACATTTACAATTTCTGTTGCTCTTAATTCTTTCCTTCATTTTTGGTGTCTGTTGGGGAAAATTGCCATTTGTCTGGAGAATTCCCTTTTAATGCCAGTCTATTAGCAACAAAGTTTCTTCCTTTCTGCTTCTCTGGATCTGTATTTATTTTGCTCCCACTTGTGAAGAATATTTTGCCAGGTATATATGTTCTTTCTCCTCCCCTTCTGGGATTCCAATTGCATATATTTTAGACTTTTCCACCATGTCTGATATATTCCTTATAAGCATCTCTACTTTCCATCCTTTTTGCTTTCCATGCTTCAATCTGGATATTTTTTATTTTTACTAACCTATCTTCCAGTTCACTATTTCTCTTTTCAGTTGTGTCAATCTGTTGTTCAATCCATCTCTGGTGTTCTTAATTTCAGGCATTGTATTTTTCAGTTACAGAATTTCTATTTGATCCTTTTCATTGATTCAAGCTCTAATTTGAAATTTTCCATCTTATTTCCTATTTTCTTGAACACGTTAATCACAGTTATTTTAAAATTCATGTCTGACAATGTCTTGATCTCCTTTGAATATATTTCTAATGTCTATTTCTTTTATCTTGTCGTATTCATTGAATGTGCTAATTTTTTATTGACTGTAGACTTTTATGTGAGGAAATTATAGAGGCTTTAGATATTTTCCACCAGAGAAGCTTCACCCTATCCCCTATCAGACAGCTGACATAGAAGATACCACGTCTACCTCATCACAGACTGACCATGCTATCTTGAGATAGGGTTTCAGTTTTTGGGTTTTTAAAAATTTTTCCTTTTTCTCCCCAAAGCCCCCTGGTACATAGTTGTATATTTTTTAGTTGTGGGTCCTTCTAGTTGTGGCATGTGGGATGCTGCCTCAGCATGGCCTGATGAGCGGTGCCATGTCCATGCCCAGGATTCAAACTGGCAAAACCCTGGGCCGCTAAAGCAGAGTATGCAGACTTAACCTACTTGGCCAGGGGACAGGCCCCAAGGTTTCAGTTTTTTATGGAACCCCACTAGAGGTCTCAACCAAGAGGCCGGGTGTTTCCTATGGTTCTTCTTCTTTGGAAGTCCCTGAATTACAATTTTAGTTTCCTCAACCCCTTAAGATTGCAAAACGCCATTCCATTTTCAGCTGCTTTATTATTGGCTCTTTATTTTCCTGCACATGTTAAGAATTCAGCAAATGCCTGGGTGGAAAAAATAAGGATCAAACTTACCTCTCTATTCTCCCTTCTCTCCAGATTTTTTGGCATCTCTATTTCTTGGCAGCCTAAAACTTCAGTTTTCTTTTCAATTCATTTCCATGAGATTGACTAAGGCTTCACTAACTTCTCTAACTCTGAGCAGCCCCTCTGCCTCACTGCCTCCCTCCGCATCACCATACCCCTTCCCCACCCCCATCAGCAAACGACCTAAGGGGATAAAGAAGCACACAGAATGTTGCATTCATGCTCAGAGAGCTCTCTTTTGCCTGGATCCTTGTTCCTCAAAGTCTGGTTGTTTTAGGGGCACTCTAGTGCCTTCAAAGAGATGGACTTTTCTCTAACTTATTCGGTTTTTCTAGTTTTTCTCAGAGGAACTTTGATATGTTACTACTCCATCACGGCTAAAAGTGGAAGCCTCTATCATATTCAGATTTTTCTTTATTCATTAAAATAGCCTTTCCTTGGTGAGTGAACAAGAGCAAATGAACAAGTTTGGTTTTTTCCCTACCATCCACTATGTTTGAAAAGAGATAGTAAAAAGATACAATATTATCACTACACAAGTGCAAAAATCCTTATGTACTATCCTGTTTGAGAAAACTTGCATATAATTTTGTCCTTTTGAAATGTGGATCTCAATGGAATCAGAGACAGGAGCAAACTTCCTGCATTCCTCTCCATCCCAGAAAAGCTCCAGATGTGTACCATCATCCTCCATTATACACACTAAATCTCACTAAAGCAAATTTTGATTTACCTTTTTATTCTTTGTTGTTTGTAAAACATTTTCTGATTGAAGTTAAATATTGAGATTCAGGATAATATGTTTTGTTATCAGAGTACCTTTGAGTTATTCCTTGTTTCCAACAAAACTAAGTATATTTGGTGATTAATGGTCCTCATACCAAGAAAAATGTGAGAACTCATCCATGTTTTGTTTAGATGTAGGCAACCTGCCTAGTGCATTCTCAGACCAAACAGAGGGCTTGAAGTACAAAAAAATTTCTCCCAGAACTAGAGTGAAATAAAACATAGGTACAAGAATTTCTAATCTTGAATTCAGAAATAAGACGAACACATCTGCATTTATATTACATTCTCTCAAGAATGCCAGATTATTGCTTCTATGCAATTAATCTATTCTTACCTATGTTTACATACATACATTGTTTTTGCCAAATTGGTCTGTTACTTAATAGTTTTGTAAAAATCAAAACACATTTCAAATACTCTATTCTACTTAAGTGAACCATGTGTTAAATCGTTTTCTAAATGGAAGAAGCTCTCAAGTTACTTTTCAGACATATAGACGGCCAATCGTATATCAGATATTAGTCACATTAGTGAGTTCTGGACTTTCCTTTACTCTTCCTTTTCCCATCTATTAGGATTTAATCAAAAGGCTTGAAAGGATTAATTCCTTATTAATATATTAAACCAAGGCTGATTGATAATTCTTCATGGGAAATTGCTTTGCAAGTCTTTCCCATTAAATTACACCTTACCAGAGGATCATAGCAGATGATAAATCAACATTGAAAACTGCAAAATGAATAGCAACACTTGACCTCTCTGTATGTATATTAACCAAACTGCCATCACTCCAGGCTGAGCAAGGAGGACCAAATTAAAGAACCCCAAAACTTCCTTGCTGTTTCAGCAAGCAAAGTGCTAGGCTTAATCACTATATACAAGTGATTCCATTGGGCTGCCTTATTCTAGACAATGATGTTCCCATCTTGGTCAGCATTAATTTAAGAATGCATAGTACAATAGGACTAATGCAGGCTGGAAAGGCTGCCCAGCCAGAGTGAAGTCTTGGCTCTGCCATTACAAGCTGTGTGGTGTTTACAGAGGTTTCCTAATCTCCTAGAGCTCAATTTCCTCACTACCAAAATAAGGACTAACATCATATACTTTACAGAGTTTTTGAGAATTATTTTAAAATTCTACACGGATCTATTTATAAACTCCAAAAAATGTAAAAATGTAAATAATGTTATTTATGTCATTATTATTATGTCTGCAAGCTTAATATAAAAGTATTGCTAGTTATCTAAAAGAGTTATATAGTATAACTATGTCTATGCTACAACAACTTGCCCATTTCTTTCAGGAAAAATGCTGTGTGAAATAGTCCATTGCAACAAAATAATTCAATTCCTGTAAGCTTTAGAAAAGGTATATTTCTATTTATGAACCTAATTTAAATTCTGCTGTATTTAAATTGTGGTTAACTGCATTCTAGGAAATGGCCACTTTGAAAAGAGGTTGGTGTTCATTAAGGAAACAAAATTGCATTAATCTCACCATTACTCTTACACTGAGTTCTCATCTGTATTCAAAGCTGTGTTCAAAGAAGGTCAACATGGTGAAACGTGCTAGAAAGTGAGAATTGAATAGATTAGGTTCCATGAC
Source organism: Equus quagga (assembly GCF_021613505.1). Classification (NCBI taxonomy): domain Eukaryota; kingdom Metazoa; phylum Chordata; class Mammalia; order Perissodactyla; family Equidae; genus Equus; species Equus quagga. The sequence goes on along the minus strand of NC_060288.1, from coordinate 20,120,847 downwards.
CCAATCCATGCCTCTAAATGTGACTTAAGGTGACTTGTACTCACAACATAAACTCTGGGATCAAAAAGTATTACTAAATCACCTGCATTATTAAAGACCGATACTTAAAAGCTGAATGCTCCTCTCAAACCAAAAAATGCACCGTCTTTCTTTCTTTCTTCCTCTTTCCTTTTCCTAACAGTTCTATTTCTTGGAACTGCTTCACTCAACTGTTCATTATCTGACTGTTATCTATCAAGTCATGCTGGACTCCCACGGGTCCAAGTGCTCTCCGTTACAGGAACCTGAGTTTGCACAAGGGATTTCTTCTGTGGCAGTGACAGACAACAGATTCCAGCATCCCAAACATTGGTTAAAACATCTGTGGAGAGAGAGTTCGCTCACACTACACATCAAACCCCTCCAGTGTGTGAGAAAATGTGAAAGTGGGAGAGTGCCTAAGAATAAAGAAAGCTTTGCTACAAGTTGGAAATGCCAAAGAAAGAATTTCATGAAAGCCTGGTCTACGTGACCTTGCCTAGGGCTGCTGATGTCATTAACATCAGATCATAGACTGTTAATCAAAGTTAAGCATCATGTTATATAAGAGAAGTTGGAGGCTTTGTTGGCTGCTCAGTAAATGAGTTTCTGAAATCTCTTCCATGTGTATAGCTCTCTACATGCCTTATCTTATCTGGGATCCATCCATCTATTTAGGCTTTGTCCTGAGAGTCAAATGAATATGTTGGTATATATTCTTAACTGTCTATTACCAAATATAAGTATTAAGTACTAAGAGTGGGGATGGGGAGACTTTACCAGCTATTAAAATATTGATGAGATAGCCAGTTTTTCTATTTTGGTCTATCCAAGATATAGAGAACTGTATAGTGCCTACAACACTGGATAGATATTTGTGAAATCAATTAGTATGTTGACTAATAAGAAAATAATGCCTGTCAAAATCTTTCAGTAGTAATTAAGAATGGCACCTCATTAATGTTTTTTTATTATACAACAGATTAGTTCAAATAGTAGCAGATGTTCCTCAAGGATGAGTACACAGACACTATTACCCATATTTGTATTCACAGGGAAAAACTCTGATGCCTGTAAAATATTCCCTTTAGTTAATGGTAGAAATATTCACATGCTCACTTTACATAATTTTCAATATATAGCCACCAAAATGGTATTATATCAGGGACTGAAAAACTCTGAATCTCTTTTCTCTCCCTGTCCCATGTATCTTTCCTATCTGCTAGCTAAATATTTCAATTGCTTTTAGTAAAGACGAAACCTTTGATTCCACAGTCAAAAAACAGTTTATGATGTAAATACCACTAACAGGAGTATTACGGAATTAATTCCATAAGTCATAAATTACTAAAACACGTGTATTTATGAAATTATAATAAGAAAAATATACTCTGCCTCAGGTTAGGAATTAGCAAATGTGTTTCTAGTAACAGAGACTTTCAGAGTCCTAAGGCTTACATAAAAAGAATTTGTTTTGCACTGCTCATGTTGCAAAATGCACGGAAAAATATTTTACCAGTAGAAAAGAGCAATAATGGAGCATATAACTTTACTAGCAGATGCAGCATTCAATCATTAACTCAATAAACATTAGGAAGGGCCCCACAAAGTCAAAAAGGACTAGGGTCCCCTTTTGGAGGAGACAGTTGTAAGCATGATCAATTTCCGAGAGGAAGTGTGAAGAATTAGTCGCCCAAAATAAAATAAATACCATTTGAAAAACAAGAATTACCATTCCAGGCTCTTTCTATAAAGTCCCATCAATATTCATAGCAACGAAGCCGCAGAAATGTTAAGTAACTGTCACGAAAGCCCATACAACTAAAGACTGAAAGGACCAGGTTGTGACATGAGGTTTGTGTAACAACAAAACCAGAGTCCTTTGATCAAGCGATCCTCTCCCATCCTTGAATTAGGGCTTCAGGATTTGGGTTTGCTTTGCTTTGCCTTGTCATAGTTTTAGGATGAAGAGAAATACCATGAGTATGGTAAGCTTCTTCTCTTGCTATTTTCCCTCTTTCAAATAATATTATTTTTCTGATTATTAAAAGAAAAAATCACCTCTACTAGAAAGATAAGGGAAATAGCGCAACAGAAAACAGAAGATCCACTGATAATGTGACTCTGCAGATATAATCACTGCTGACATTTCAGTACCTGTTCTTCCCTCCTTTTATGTCTACTTATATATGTATTTGCTTATGTGTGTATATGTAAACACTTCTTTAAAAGGTTGTGGCCTTTTCTCTTGCATTTTCCATTATCATTACATTTTTTGAAAATAGGATTGGTAATGGCTGCCTTCTTCTATTTTTTGGTTACACCACCATTTCTTAGCTATGTTCCTTTTGTTAGGCTGTTATTTTGTTTCCCATTTCATTTTTATTAATTCTCTTACTACTTTTTTCTAAGTTATTTCCTCATCTGGAAGCCAGTAACTGAGCTATTTAATCCATGACAATATTTTTGAAAAAGTTCTTTTGCAAAAAAACTTAAGGAAAAGTTGGTCCTATGTAGAATATGTTTGTTGCTTTCTCACAACTCGTTGGTTGTGAGTTTGATGAAAAGGTGCTTATCTATTTTCAAGCTCAGATACAATCACACAAGTTTTTCCTTCTCAAAATGTGTTATTAGCCTTTCTTCTATAATGCCCTTTTATTGTTTCTGTTTGGATGTCGTTGATTTCCTTTTATACACTTTCAAGCGAATCAGCTAAACAAAATAATCACACACTGAGATGATAGGTAGTAAAAGCCACACTCAAAAAAATACTAACAAAGACTGCTACACATTTGGCATGTCTGACACCCAAAGAGTAATCAAGCTAAACACTGCAACTTTAAAAGGGATATACGCTGACAAACTGTCCAAACATTTACGATTATCAAAGACATCCTTGTGATTTTGAAATATAAAGCAGAAAGAGTAGATAAATGCAAATCATTTCATCAAGCTTGAGTGCCTTAAACCAAATTAGGCTCTTTCTTGAGAAGCAAGAAAAAAATCAATTTACGATAATCAAGAGGGTTTCATTTTTTATTACAGGAGAGGGAACAAATAGGACCCAAATCAGTGAATTTGTTTGAGAAAATACATAAAAATATATTTGGCAGATGATAGTACTGTGCTAGCCAAAGAAAAAAGAAGGAGAAAAATCAAGTATAATAAATGGTAGCTTTGTAGAAGGCTTGGCCAGAAACTGCCATGTTAGGTCCTAATAACTAAAACATCTCTTGAGTTCTCTCCTTTGACCCTGGCACACACCCTAGACATGGAGAAAAGAGGCTAGAACTAATTCAAGAAGATGGAGTTGAGAGAAAGAGTTCCCACAGGCTCCAAAATAAAAGGCACCACTAATCAGATGTTGACACGTCTCCAAAACTTCGGCACCAACGTCATGTTATTGAACACTGGAAGTTCAAAGAAGAAAAAATGTCGTGAGACCTTCAAAGTGCCTCAAAGACTCCACCTCGTTTGGAACTTTAAAAGAATACATTCCTTTAAAAAGGAACTATATTTCAAAAATGGGAGGTCTTACACATAAATAAACACCCAGGAGCAAAACAACCAGAATGGCCGATGCAATGCTTTAATTAGTATTTTGCTTTGAGGGCTCCAAGTGCCAAGAAAGTTTGCAAGAAAAAGCTCAAAACTCTACCCTGTCTCCGAGACCCACACTGGCAAAGGAAAGATTTCCAAGGTCCAATCCGGAGAATTTAATCTTTAAAGAACAATTGCTGTACGTGTCCCTTTGTTTGGGCTTTCTATGATTTCTTTCACTCCTGGGACTTTCCTTAAAAATCAAATTGCTGATGTTCTTACACCTTTTTCAACTCAGACATGTTATCTTCTTCCTTCTTTCCATTTCTCTTTTCTTTTTTCTCTTCTCTCCTGTCTTCTTCTTCCTCTTCCTCTTCCTCTTCTCTGTCTCCTCCTCCTTCTTTATCTCTCTCTCCCTGAAAACAAAATTGTACTAGAAGTGTCCATGTTGGTGTGGAAAGGTGATGGTAATGGTAAGATTTTGACTGACAGTTGTCAATTTTGACCCGATCGTTTAAAGTGGGCTTGAAATGAGTTTGGGATGACAGCGCTCCAATTTTAAAAAGCAGAAATAAAAGGATTTCTTGCTGGGCAAGCCTACAGATGAGAGGCATTTGCAATGCCAGATCACGCCATTCAGATTCTTCCGAAAAGGAACAGAAGTGATGGACGGGAGGATTTACAAACACTAAAGTTAGAGGTTTGCCCATTTCTCCTTTGCTAGTGACATGTTTTCAAATAAAATCACCATGAACATTAGGAAATATTATATGCAAATAGTATTCAAGAAAAAATACTGTTATTTATTATCCAGCTTCTGAATTTATTATTCAGAGGAAAGAAAAATGTAAATTGATTGCAAATGAAGCTGCCAATTAAACTTAGAAAATATTTTTCAAATATTCCTATGGTGACAGAGGCATATGGTTTTTTCTGTTTAATTTACCCAGATTCTAAACACAATAGAGGCCATGTTGCAGAGAAGCATCAGGAAATAGGATATAGGAAAGGCACAGAAGGTAAAATTACAGGTCTTAAAATCAATCTATTTCTTTCTGAAATTAGTGATTTCCTCAACACACATGTTGGAAAGAAAAGTACATTTACAGTGAGCTAAATAGTGTTACCAGTATTTTACCAGTGTAGAATGACAATATTACAGGTTTTAAAGTCAGAATATAAAATAAAACTATGATGTTTACAATGAAAATCAAATCATGTAGTCAAAATTTAGCTGGATTTGTGTTCCTAACGTTTACTAAAATCTCTCTCCCTCTTGACACAGGTGTCACTCATTTTCAAGTATGTTTCCGGGATTGAACCCCTTTTGGCTTTTTAATCCTAGGTCAATAGTGGAAATGTTAGCACAAGGAAAGTTAATACCAATTTTCTCACCTTAGACTAACAAGATTTCTGGATTGCATTGGCAAACAATTCAATAGAAATTTAGAAAGGATATTTTAAGAGCAGGAAATCCCTTGTGAGGGAGAAAAAAAAACTATGGGCAGATAATTCTCATGTCCAATGACTTCTACATTAAAAACAAATGTTCCATTCTATTGAAATCATTTCATTACCCAGCTCATTCCTCTTATCTGGAGGTAATTTTTAACAGATTCCAGCCTACTTTGCAGACACAAATTTCCAGCCACTCTCCTTCGTGCCCCAAGAGGCCATTTCATAAGCAAGCTAACATCAATTCAAACAAGATTCATTTTTTCCATCACTTTACACCCTAGAAAACTGATACAGACTTCCCCAGATGAAGTTTAATACAGAACATAGGTTTATGAAGTGTGGAACCTCATTTCAAATGTACACATAATATATTGGTATAGACTTTGGGAACATTTTCAAAGAATACAAATGTGCTGGGTCCAAGGCTTAAATGGTCCTTTTTGCTGAAATAAAGCTCATAAAAGATTTCAGAAGGCCAGGAAACTTTAAAATTTAGGGCCCTTTTTTGAGATTTCCCAGAATGTTCTAATTTAGAAACTAAATTGTATATCCAGCATGCAAATGTATAATATAAACAATTCATTATATTAAACAAATTTGACAATTGAGGACCTGATTATGAATTTCAAAGACTGAGTGCTTAGAGAAAAGGTGCATGAATAAAAACCATGATGACAATAAATGATATACAATACTCTAGGAACAATAAAATGTCTGCAAACTTAAGAACGTGATTAGTGTTAGTAGAAATGGCTTCAGGGCCATGGTCATCCAAATTCTATATCCTGTCTGAGAAGTGTCCCTAAGGGATCTAGTGTAATACACAGAATTGTCTCCTACATTACATCTTTCTTAAAAGCTTGGAGACATACTCTCAATCATATCCAAACTTCCTTATGTGTGTGACATCTGTTATCATATCCTTTCTATATAAATTCATATTTCATCCTGAGTAATGAGCTCCATAATTGAACTAGACTATGCAAAAATAGCACATCTTCTTACTCAACCTCAAACTGTCATTTCTGTTTGATGATTCTCTTACTTCAAGGTACACAGCATACTTCATTTTCCTTGAATCCAAGCTATTTGACTGCTGGATACATAGAATAATGCACATTTAATGAGGAGCCAGGCCTTAAGAAATGAACAGCTTCCACTTTGCTTCTTGGAAAACTCCCTCTTAGAACCCAGCCACCGTTCAATGAGACAAAGCCCAACTTGCCAGTCGTATGAGTGAGCCATCTTGGAAGTGGATCCTCCAGTCGCCAGGCAAGCTGTCCCAGAAGATGATGACTGGAACAAAAGCAAACTGTCTCTACCAAGCCCTGCCCATGTTGCAAATTCATGAGCAATACACACGATCATGGTAGTTTGGGCCACAATTTTTGGGGTGGTTTGCAATAGATAACTAGAACAGTTTATAATGTTTTACTCCTAACTACTGAAACCTTTGATATATAATCTTGAAATCTTGCAAAAGTAACTTATTTCAGTTTCTGCTGTCCCTCTCTTCCTCAATGCCTTCCCATGTAGGATTGCCAAAGGGAAAGAACCAAAATTTAAGGAGACTAAGTCTGATGGAGGGCCTGGAAAATCCACAAACTGGACAACCAGTGTTGTGTCATTGAGATATGAAGTATAATTATCCTGAAAGTCAGTGTGTGAAGAATTAAAAGGAGACATTGTGGCAGTGCACGTATTTCAGAGAGCATAAATTTTCTGGAAAGACTTAGAATCAAAGCTGAGTTAAAGTATTGGCAAACTGCCTCTTAGAAGCAGGATCGAGGACATTGGTCATTGAAACTCAAGCTATTAACAGGATGACATCCTCACTCTTACAATGTCACAGAGCTAAAGTTTTGATTCACATCGTGTGCCAGATACCAGGTCACATGCTTTCACACACGTTTTGCATGTTCATTATATCGTTTTTTTAGGATATCGTGTCATCTCATTCTTTCATGGAGAAATGTTCTTCTTGCCTGGAAGATTCCTTGCATAAACATGAAAAATATAAGAAGAGTGTAAACATTTTCCAAACCAAGATGGCAATATTTTTCAATGTGGCGTTAAAGTTTTGTTTTGTCAGTTACTTGACTGTGACAACCATTCTGCCATCAAGGCACATTTGATCATCATTTTGAAAATAGTAATGATCATAAATGACCAAATGACTTAGAAATTTCTTTTAGAAAATGTCACCCTAAAAAACTCTCTAATTGCAAAATAAGATACTCAAGATGGTCTATGAGACCCCTCAAGACACTAGTGGGAGATGGGTTAAGGGCAGCAGCAAAAGTGGTAGTAATAATAGAAAGTTAATGATTTGTTTACAGGCATATGAAGTAAATATTTAAAATGCAAACATATTACTTTTAATGTAACTCAGACACGAGCTTATTGAATGTTTTCAAATAAAGGCAAAATTAACATAAATTAAGGCCACACATTCAAAGAGAATACATTAATGAATTCACATGAGCCAATTACATTTTATTCCTAAAAACATGTACAAAATCCCCAAAGTCTGAGGATTTGCCCACTTCTGACTATAGAAGTCTAACGACCAGCAAGTGCTAATAAAAAAACACAACTTTCCCTACAGACTCTCAGGAATTAATAAATAATATAGTGAAAGTTACTGTGGTCCTGTCTGCATTATTTTTTAATCCTTATCTAGAAACTACGCATATTTTTAAAAATGATGCCCCACTTGTGTCTCATTTTCCTCAAGTTCTCATGAATTATATGTCTTCTATTCATTATATATCACAAATTGCTTTAGTTATTTTTAAAAGACTTCCAAGTTCAAAACAATACTGCTTGAGAATGTTTGATTCAGCGGCTTTCCTAATGGGGCAGCTGGAAAAATAAAAGATGATTGATGAAGAGGTGACACCCATTTAAGCCACTGGTAAATATCATGTTACCCCCCGAGATAAGTGCCACCTTTCTCATATGTATGCACAGTCACAAGTACACATGTGAGAAACTAATAACATATATAAAAAAAACAAAAACAACTACTGTCCTATGGGAGTTATTAAGTAAAGAAAGTCCATTATACCACAAAGCAGAAAATAATTAATTCTGTTATTTGCAAGTAAGCTTTCAAACTAGCAAGATATGATTCTGGTTAACATCATTTAAAGTCAAAATGAATTGGAGAAACCATTTATCTAAGACAGATTTTGAATGTGTATCAAAATGTATGTACATATATAATATTTATGAAATGCAACTGCATACACGTGCTTATTTTGAAAATAGCTTAATGAAAATAAAATTATTGGTGTGAATTATAATTGCTAATTGTTTAGTTTCTTGTTTACTTTTTGATAACTTAGTTATCCAGTTGTGTTTTATTTTCCTTGATATGATTGACTGGAGTCAAATTTTACTGCTTTATAATTTCCCTTCTTAAGAGCAATGTTAATTTAGTTTTGCTCCTTTCTAGATGAACTATCTACATTTTTCTGAGTGTTTAATATTCCCAATACATTATTCTTTGTACAGAGCCCACAATAACCACCACTATAATAGAGTGTGTATGACAGAAACTTGAAGGACAATATGGGATGTGGGGGAAATAATATAGGCCTTAGAATCAGAACAGAATTGAATTCTAGTTTTTCGTTTATTAACTTTGAGACCTTGGGAAGATTTAATCTCCCTAATATCTTCTTCATCATCTCTAAAATGAGCTCCAAATACCTACCTTGAAGGTTTTGAAAATAATTAAGTGGGGGGCCAGCCCCATGGCCGAGTGGTTAAACTTGTGCACTCTGCTTCGGAGGCCCAGGGTTTCACTGGTTCAGATCCTGGGCGCAGACCTAGCACCACTCATCAAGCCATGCTGAGGGGGCATTCCACATAGCAGAGCCAGATGGACCCACAACTAGAATGTATGACTATGTACTGGGGGGCTTTGGAGAAAAGAAGAAAAAAAAACCCAGAAGATTGGCAACAGATGTTAGCTCAGGTGCCAATCTTTAAAAAAAAAAAAAAAAATCCTGTGCTTTAAAAAAACAAATAAAATAATAATAATTAAGTGGAATAAAGTTGGCGAAAAAGTGAACTTGGAGCCTGGCACATAATAGTTAATGAATACATTTAATTGTCACCATTTTAATAAAAAAGGTACTGATACAACTTTATTAGTAGTATTAACAATAAGGCAGTATAATGTCAGTTAAGAATATAGATTCCGCAGCCAGATTGCCTGGGTTCAAATGCTGGATCAACTACCTACTAGCTGTGTGACTTTGGGAAAACGACTTTCCCTGTGCCACCATTTCCTTATCTATAAAATGAGAACAACAATAATAATGCCTATTGTACAGATTTTTTTGAGGATTAAATGAATTAACTTAAGAAAAGTAACATGGTTAGTATGTATTACATAGTAATCCCTAATAAGCGTTTTCTGTCATTAAGTAAGTAAGGCTATTTTAATTGTGATATTGTAGTTTGTCAATAGACTAACTGGGTTTGAGTCCCAATTCTCCCTCCCACTTACTGAGTGGGTGACCTTGGGCAATATATTTACCTTCTCTGTGGCTCAATTTTCTTATGTGTAAAATGATTATAATACAAACCTCAGAGGGTTTGGGTTGTGTATATATATATATGTATACACACACACACATATTTTTAAAGATATTTATGTATATATATGTCAGATATATATCTTCTAAGCCAATTTCCGGCAATGAGGTATCAAATAAACGTTAACTATTATGAAAATAAAGACATAATTTTATCATTAAAATATTATTAAAAACATAATATATATAAATTGAACTCTTCCCACAAATGTAAGGAAAATAAATTGCTTTATTAATGACAACTATAGCAATAAAGTAGATACTTTGGCTTGTCATTTGTTTGAGGCAGGGCCTTCGCTTCCATATTTTTCTCCATGGGTAAATGTGTTAGAAATCAAAATACAGATTTATGTTCAAATAATTCCTTATGTTCAGGAGCAAATCTTTCCCCAGCCTCTTGACAGGTATTAATTAAGAGCACAGGACAGAAATGATTTCTTTAGACCTAGCCCAAGTTTAAATTCTGGTTGATTAGAGCACTGACAGTTTAATCCACCTCCTCAGTTAGGTGGAAATCCAGTGCAAGTGTTGGGATTAGAAAGCTGGATTACCTGATTGTCCATGCTGACCACAAACCTCTTTCCTCAGGGAAAGTTTTTTTCCTAGTTGTGAGAAATACCATATGCTCAGAGTAAATAGCCGTTAGCATAAGAAATACCGGATCCAATTTTACTAACCCTGGGAGATTCATGAGGGTCTTTCTTAACATCACTGGAAACCACGGCTCCAGTTTTTAGGACTCAACTCTGAACTAGACAGCAAAGAATAAGTAGGTCAAAACCAGAACCTGGAAGTCAAGTCAACATGCTCATTTCAGTGAGATGGAATTGCTGGAAACCAACCGCCACACCTGGGCTCCTTGGTGAATTCAATCTGAGAATTCTGAGCACTCAAATCTAAAAATGGATGGCTCCATTGCTTTCTGTGAGTACAATTTTTAATCTTTCTGTCTTTGGCGTTTTCACTTTTTCCTGAGTTGTTATTTTGGGAAATCTAAGCAGTTTCAAAAACAGTTATTTCAGGTAACAAGAATGTAAGAATAGAGAAACTCAGAATTCTGGAGTACTGTTACTACCTGGAGTGTATAATTATACTTGTGGGCATTTTTAAACATACATTCTTTTTTTTATATACGAATCAGAGCCTATCATGTAATTGCTTGACTTGAGCAATTTTAAAATGTATAATATGTGCTGCCCAGACCTGAGCCTTGTATGTTTTATTCTGACAATATAAATTACAATGAAATAAATATTTTAAACCTAATATGTAATCATCTTTGAGAACATATTCCAACAACTAAATATCTCAATCTACTTCATTCCTTTCAAAACTAATTTAACTGCCTTATTTTTTAACCACTTGATAAATATCCTGATTCAATTGTGATTTGAAAAGTTCTCCTCAAGCATATTAAACTCACTAGGTTCTTGGAAGATTCAATTTTGAAGTGGCGCTTTCTAACATTTTTTTTTAATGGTGAATAATAATGGAAGATACAAAATAAAAATATCTCAGCTTAAGAAGGTAAGTAACCATAATAATGTCCCTTATGCTGCTGTAAAAAACAATCAAATGTTGTCATATACAACAGCACCAGCAAGAACTCTGACCTATAAGTTCAAATTTTAAAGATTTTTTATTTTTTCCTTTTTCTCCCCAAAGCCTCCCGGTACATAGTTGTATATTCTTCGTTGTGGGTCCTTCTAGTTGTGGCATGTGGGACGCTGCCTCAGCGTGGTTTGATGAGCAGTGCCATGTCTGCGCCCAGGATTCGAACCAACGAAACACTGGGCCGCCTGCAGCGGAGTGCGCAAACTTAACCACTCGGCCACGGGGCCAGCCCCTATAAGTTCAAATTTTAAAAGCATAACTCTCTCAAATCCAGATAGGACACTAGTGATAGATAGTTTCAGTGCATAAATGATAGGCAGATAGACAAAGTAGACAGATGATAGATGGATGGATGGATGGATGGATGGATGGATGGATGGATGGATGGATGAATGGGTAGATGGACAGATAGATGGATGGATGGATGGATGGATGGATGGATGGATGGATGGGTGGATGGATGGATGGATGGATGGATGCATAGATGGATGGATGGGTGGATGGATGGATGGATGGATGGATGGATGGATGGATGGATGGATTGATGGATAATTAGATTTATTGACAAGAAGCTGCACTAGGGAATATCTCCAGCAGCTTTGATTCTGAAGAGTTGTTTGAAGGACAGACCTTCTCCAACCTATTGGAGCTCTCCAGTTTATTCATGTATTTGCAAGGATGGGCACATAGAAGGCTTCCTGATGGGTCCTTGGGTTCTAGGAGGGTTACACACACTAAGATGATACAGCTTGGCACTGGTTCTTTGATTCACATGAGTTCATATTTCTATGAGGTAATTATGGGGAACAGTGAGTAACAAGGACAGAAATAGGTACTTTTCAAAATCAAGTTTTATCTGAAATTCTTTGAATGAAGCTGAAGAACTAGCTTGCATTCAGCATTCAGGTTAACAGATTAAATTGGGGAAGGAAACGGCTAAGATTTAGAGTCTGAATCTAGATTCCTGGAGCGGAAGAGCACAGGCCAACAAGTAATCTGAGAATACAAGCTGGCAATGAGAAAACAGACAAGAAACAAAATTTTGTATACAAGGAGACTAAAAATGTTAGATCCAGGCATTTCTGTTAATCTCAGAGTACGAGGTATTTGCCTGGTGGCCCTGAAAGGTCAAGGAGAACGAAGCCGCTCCATAACATGAGGCCGGTTCTTCAGGGCCAGAGGGCAGGCAAAGCAGAGGACTGGGTTCTGGGGCAGCTTTACCATGATCACTTGCTGCAGTGACATGAACTGAAGGTTAGCAAAGATGGAGGAGGAGCACTTGCCAGACAAAGACTGGGACTGGAAAAAAATAGTCTAGGAATGAATAAGTATTCTAGAATAGAGGTACAAGTTAGTATCATATTTTTCAGAATCCAGCAGGACTTTAAGCAGTGAGCTGGGTTTTTTTGCAAACATAAACTCCTTAATCTTGTTTTCTGGAGGAAAGATATGTTTTCACGTACCTTGCTCAGAGCACCTCAATTCCCCCCTACACAGTGCACTGAACCTTCTAGAAAAGGTACACTTAAATCTATGAAACTCTTTATCTATAATAGGAGCCTACGTGACGGTCAATAAGATCAATCATCTATCTCAGAAATTCTAGTACCTCAGAGCAGGACATCAGTATGCTTCTTGCACGCCCTCAGACTTCCAAGGAGAAATGAGAAGAACCTTGGGGTAGGCTGTTGAGACCTTATAAGTCAAGATTAACACTCTTAAACAGGGGGAAGATAAAATCTATTCTTACCTGTGGAAGGTACAAACAAACAAACAAAATCTTTGGAGCTGTATGTTTTGTTTGTTTTGTTTGCTAGTAGTCCTTAAACTATCACATACTTAACACCTAGAAAAAATTTTTTTAATTATGGAACAAGCACACATTGGTTCTCATTTCTCCTGCACATATGCAACACTAAATTTGGGGGTTTCTCTGCTTTCGGGCAGGACTGACTTGAGCTCTATAGATGGCTCTACCTATTCCAGATGGAATCATCTCAGTACGGGCTGTAATATCCGTACTCGCCATTTACACAAAATACTTGGTGGTGCATCTTCATGCTCATTATCCTACATTTACCTTGAGACTTCTCTCAAAATCTGTTGTGGGAACTATTCACTTTTTAAAAGTAAGGAAACCTGATGACTCCGGTGGAGTGGATGATCTTTCAGAGGAACAAAAGGAATTGGTGCTTTTTGCCCCATAGCATCAAAGCCCTCCACGTGCCATATGGTTGTCCCGGCTCTCAACTCCTCAGTCAACACTATCCATGATCAAAATATAACACCATCCTCCGCGTGTCAGGGGAAATTGCTTCAAGCTGATGTGAAAAAAGCCACATCAAACAACTGCTAACATCTTTTTAGTAAGCCGAGCAGAAAGGATAGAGTTGCTTTCTGACTCAGCCAAAGTGACATACCCTTGTAAAGCATATGCTCATTTAAAATATGATTCACCACGTGCTTTTTCCACTCTTCAATTGAATTCTCTTAGGAATTCATCCATTGTTTCTTACAGAAGACAGTAATACTATGAGAGTGGGAAGAACCCTGTTCCTACAGCCTGAAACCAAGGTTTCTGTTGAATGTTGAGCAAGCCTCTTAACCACATGTGTGAAAAAAACAATTAGAATTTTATGGTGGACCTCTGTTCTATTACCTGCCAAGCATCCCTTCCCTTCCTTTTGCGGGCCAAGCCACTCCCACTTTCAGTCTTTGTGGGTTGGGTGGAGGGGACTTCACTCCTGACCAACAAGAGTTCTACATGCTCTGGCCACAGAGATGGGTTGGGGTTGGACACATGTCCTGGGAATGACCAATGAGAGCCACACCTTGGACCTTTGCAGGGTAGTGGTGTTTTCTTTCCACCTCCAACTTGGTTTACTCAGTGGAGAGGGTTGGTAGCCTGGAGTATTGGTGACCATGCTTGCTACCACACAGGAAGGGCATAACTGAGGATAAACACAGTGGAGAGAAAACAGAGGCAAGAGAGAGAGACAGAGACAGAGATGGAGACGGGGCGTTAGAGAGACTATATCTTGGTCTAATATTTAGCCTCTGGATCCACCTCTGCCTGAAATGAGAAACTCTCAGTTTCTTGTGCAATTACATAAATTTCCATTTATTTAAGCCAGATTTTCTTCCATTTGCAATCCAATCGTTTTAGGACTATCGTTAAAACTGCTATCTACCAAAACACATAATCATGCATGTAAATGATCTTTATAAACGCTAAAGTGCTATACAAAAGTGAGGGATCATTTCTCCAGGACAGAACACTCCTCCTGCATAAAACTGTGAATCCTAGTCTGGATGCATGTGCGCCAGTAGTATCTATCACACAGGGGTAAATTCTAGCCCAGCATACAAATGAATAATTTCTTCTCAGTTTTCTTGAAACACTACATAAGGCAAACTTCTATTACAATGGCAACTGACAGGTTTCCATGGTTGCAATGTTATAATTACTGTTTTTTACAATGTTTTGTCACAGATTTTTGCAAAAATGATTTTTGTCAGTCTCAGCTCTAATGTCACCTCCTCAAAATCCTTCGAAGGGTCCCCTCCTGACGAGTCCCATCTCACTGTGGTATATTTCCTTTAGTAGTTATCACTCTCTGAAATTCCCGTATTTACCCATTTCCTTGTTTATTGTCTCCATCATACCAAAGCTCCTGGTCTCTCATCTTCAACTACTGGGTTCCTAGTGACTAGAATCAGGCCTGGCACATAATAGATGCTTAACAAACATTTGTGAAATAAATTAATATACTCTCAGACATGCTGCTGCTATCTCCATAGGCAAGGATTCCGGGATGAAATCTCCAGACAGAGTTGACACCACTAATGTGAGAAAGAAAAAATTGTCCTGGAGACCTCAGTATCCCACTTGTCCCTCACTGACCAGGAGATGGGGTCAAAGAATGCACACCTGAGGGTGACAAATGACACCCTGCTAAAACATATGAAGTTCACACTTAGTAATTATCTTTCCAGTTTAGTTGCCGACAGAAACCATAGAGAACTTTCCTATCTGATTCTAATAATTAAGCCTTGCTCCAATACATGATACTTGATTTTGGATATTAAAGGTTCCATTATGATAGCCAAAAAATATTCAGAACTCTAATGTTAGCAGCTTTCTGATTTCTGAAAATACTCCTCTCTCTCTTCTGTTACAGACCTTAGAAATTCAGTGTCCTTAAATGTTTATCCAAAAATGAATAGCCTAAATGATAGCTAATTGTGTAGTGAAATGGAATTATAAAATTTTAATTCTATAACATATAACAAAAGATAAAAATAATGAAATAAAACACTTGTATGTGTTTACATGTATTACCATAACTTAAAAATAGTATGGTTTCCATGGTAGAAAATAGTCTCCATTCATAAAACTCTAAGTGACCAACAACCAAAGCAGACTCGAGGCCCAATCCTTGGTTCAAATATGCTGATTGTGGGGCCTCTGCCAGTCCCCTAACGCCTCAGGGTCACAGTGACCTCAATGCGATTGTTTTTAAGCTTCAGAGGTAATATTTCCCAACATTAAATGTCACTGCTTGCACTGATTTCCTCCTTGAGGGCCATAGAATCTAGTTTCAACCAGAGCTGAAAGGAAAGCAGATAAAGAGGGAAGACAGAGGCACAGAAGAGTGATCCAGGAATTTTTTTTTTTTTTTTTTTTGAGGAAGATTAGCCCTGAGCTAACATCTGCTGCCAATTCTCCTCTTTTTGCTGAGGAAGACTGGCCCTGAGCTAATATCTGTTCCCATCTTCTTCTACTTCATATGTGGGACACCTGCCACAGCATGGCTTGACAAGTGGTGCATAGGTCCACACCCGGGATCCGAACCAGCAAACCACGGGCCACCAAAGTGGAATGTGTGAACTTAACCACTGCGCTGCTGGGCCAGCCCCTCTCCAAGAATTTTAAGACCAGTCTTTTCCTGTAGACTCAGGGGACCTGTGTTTGTGCCCTGTATACCTCAGTGTGTGAAACCAGACAGGTTGCTTAACTTCTCTGAACCTCTTCATATCCACGAAATGGGAACAGTTGTTTCTGTTAAAGCTTTAAAAAGATAGGGCAACTAGTTAAAGAGATGCTTAATATAATTGAAATGTGGAATGTACTCATTCTTATCCTAACTCACTTAATTTGAGCAAGCTCATTTCTCAGTGAATATATTACAGACCATGATTTGGTCCTCAGCTTCACAAGTCCATAAACTGGAAAATAGTAGCAGACACATATATGATAAAAATCACAATAAAAGACTTCCCAAAACTTAGTTCATATGATACATAAGCTAAGCTGTTGATTTATCTACTGTCACAATTTTGGCATGCCCTATCATAGCCATCTACTTCATGGTCTCAAGTTTCCTGAGAAGCTTGAATTTGAACCAAAAAGGCTTTTTGGTGTGGTGTGTGTGGAATGAGAGCAAAGAGAAGTTGATGTTCCTGAGAGACATTTCACCAGACCCTCAGGCAAGAACTTCTCATATGACCAGACTGCCCCATGCCTCCAGTTCACTGCTCCAGGATCACTGAGTACATTTTGCATGAAGAGTGCTTCTCCAAGCTAAACATGTTCTCACTGGCCACCTCCTGCTTCTTCTTCTTCTTCTTCTTTTTTTTTTTTTTGTGAGGAAGATTGGCCCTGAGCTAACATATGTTGCCAATCTTCCT
Source organism: Equus quagga (assembly GCF_021613505.1). Classification (NCBI taxonomy): domain Eukaryota; kingdom Metazoa; phylum Chordata; class Mammalia; order Perissodactyla; family Equidae; genus Equus; species Equus quagga. The sequence goes on along the minus strand of NC_060288.1, from coordinate 20,103,916 downwards.
CTTTTTGCTTGAGGAAGATTGTTGCTGAGCTAACATCTGTGCCAAGCTTACTCTATTTTATATATAGGATACCACCACAGTGTGGCTTAACAAGCAGTGTGTAGGTCCATGCCTGAGATCTGAACCTGTAAACCCCACACGGGATCTGAACCTGTGAACCCCAGACCACAGAAGCAGAGCATGCAAACATTACCACTATGCCACCAGGGCAGCCCCCACCTTCTTCTTTTTAAGATTTAGGACAGACGCTCTTGACTGACTAAGACAATGCTCAATTCCAACCTCATTCTCTCTTGCTTATTCCCAGTAGAGAAGCTAAATATTTGCTCCCCAGCCCCCTTGGAACTAGCGATAGCTTCGTGGCCGTTCCGGTCAAAAGTAGATTTGCTGAAGACTGCTGGGCCCTACTGGGGAAATTTGCATTCCTGATACAAGGGACAGGCAAATCTGGGTGGGGCCATCCCTTCCCCTTCTTCCTGCCTTTACTAGAGACACGAAACCTGGGGTCACAGCATCACAATGTTTTTATGGTGCAAGAAGTCAAGCCAACACACGTAAGATAGCAAAGTAGAAATCTAGAGGAGAGCTAGGTTTTGTGTCATCATCAACCACTCCTAAGCCTGAACAGTCTTGTCTGAACACCTTGTTATGACGGATCATTAAATGGCTTTCTTGCCATTTTAGGCCACTTTCAGGTGAAATTCTGATTTTTGTTTTTCTATTTTTAGTAAAAGCATACCTAATAAATATTAATAGCAAGGGTTAATCTAGAGTTGGGAAGCTGATACCTTGGTTGTAGGAGAGATTGTGTCTTTTTATACCTTAGAGACTTAATTAATTTAATTCTGTCAGGGAAATTGCACTTTCTGTATTTCCAAGTTTTTAAATGGGTCCTCACTGTTACTCCCACATACTGGTGACAATACCGGCCTTAAAGGCTTCTTGTAAAGATGTAATCATGTTTTTTTAAGTGTCTTAAAAACTCTAGGGATCTTTACAAAAGCAAAGCAGTCTTACTATGACTACCATCTGTAACATCTTCCAATTCAAGAGGACTATGTAAGAAATCCCTAAATGAAGGCAAGGTTTTGTAACAGTCAAAAATTACTTATTACTATTTAATTTCTAAGATTCTTTCATAGAATTTATAGGCACCAAGAAGTCATTGGCCACTTTAATTTTACTTTGTTTATTTTTAAAAATGTTTTAATGTGAATTAAGTATTTAACTAAAGACAAAAAAAGGCATACCAGGGTGACCAACCCGCCATATTCACCCAGGACAGTCCCAGTTTTAGCGCTGACTGTCCTGTGTCCTGGAAACCCCTCATTCCCAAACTACCCCGCTGGCTGCTCACCTTGTGATTCAGACCAATGTAGCTACCTTTCAGTCTTTTAAGTTATGTTGCCTTCTGCTGTTGCTAACGTTAAACGTCCACTATTTTACTTATTCATTCACTCAACAAGCATTTGCTGAGCCAGCGCCCTCTGTGGCAGGCTCCATGGGTACCAAGAGGAATAAGACACGTCCAAGGTCTCACAAGCCTAGAGGGAAGAGCTGACGCCAACACCTAATTAAATCATTATAACGCCACTTCAGACTGACCCAATAAATTCGACCCAACAGATTAATGTCTATGGAGTTCTTTTGTAAATATCTGCTGCCTCCAGCAATAAGAGTCAGGTAGGAACTACTTTTTTTGTAACCAGGTAAAAAATACAATAAAGGCAAATTGCAGGCCAATTCTGCTCAAATTCAAACGTTTAGAAGCAAAGATGCCTCAAAATAGGCATGCACTTAAAAAAAAAAAAGACTTAATGATGTCCTGCTCTACCCTAACCACTCTGACAAGTCCTTGACGTGAAAGGTTTACTCTAAGAGGAGCACAGACACATTCTAATGGCAGGATCAGCCAACCTTTGAGTTAGATTAGACAGAACAGTCCTGCCTAAGAGTGAGGTGAAAAGACCAAGTGGGCATTTAGAACTTGGACTCAATACTAAAGGTGTGGCCCTACTGGGTTCACCGGAGTCCAGGGCCTCACGCACACAGGGGTGGCAGAGTCCAAGAACTTTTCTAGCTGAATATATATCTTGAGAACTGTTTATTTCATTAATGGAAAAAACAACTATTTCTAGTATGTTTATGTGAATTAACAAACCCTCTGCCATGGAGTTACATGATACTTGAACTACTTGCCATAGATAGCTCTAGGGCATGAAATCCTTATCAAAGTCCTTCAAAGGCAAACTAACTAGCATATGGATTAAATTTAATTTACACACACACACACGCATATAAAACAAGTATTTTTTTAGCGGGGGCTGGCCCCATGGCTGAGTGATTAAAGTTCCATGCACTCCGCTTCGGCGGCCCAGGTTTGCGGGTTCGGATCCCATGTGCAGATCTGCTCTACTAAACAGCCATGCTGTGGAGGCATCCCACATACAAAGTACAGGAAGATTGGCACAGATGTTAGCTGAGGGCTAATCTTCCTCAAGCAAAAAAAAGAGGATGATTGGCAATGGATATTAGCTCAGGGAAAATCTGCCTCACCAAAACAAAATAACAAAACAAAAAGGCTGAAGTATTTTTCAATAAACTATCTTGCAAAAAATAAAAGAGATATTCTTTTAAAATGCAGAAGAAATCCCTGTGGGAGCTGGCCTGGTGGCAATGTGGTTAAGTTCATGTGTTCTTCTTCAGCAGCCTGGGGTTCACAAGTTTGGATCCCAGGCGCAGACCTACATACCACTTATCAAGCCATGCTGTGTCAGCATCCCACATACAAAACGGAGGAAGATTGGTACAGATGTTAGCTCAGGGACAATCCTCCTCAAGCAAAAAGAGGAAGATTGGCAATGGATGTTAACTCAGGGCCAATCTTCCTCAACAACAACAACAAAAAATCCCTGTGGTCAAACAAAATACTTGGGTATCTCAAGGACTTGACAACGTGGCCGCAGAATGAGATCTTAAAACATGAATATGAGTTTGGAAAAATAAGGGAGGCAAAATGACATTAGGCAGAAGACAGAGCACAGTCAAAGGCATCTATATGAAAGGACTTGCTATCTTGGGAAACAATAGAAAGTGGCTGAAAGTTCCGTGAATCTCAGGAGAAGTGTCCAGAAACATTACTGAAAAGGAGATTGGAGAAGCCAAGATGGTGGCAGGATTTTCACGTCATGCTAAATGGTTTGGACGTTCTGCTCTAAGTGCTGGATGATAACGGGGTTTTCTGGATAATGGGATGACTTGTTGCTTAGGTAGCAATGGGAAGAATGGCTTGAAGAGAAAAAGGGGTCAGGGAAACAAATCAGAAGCAAAAAATGATGTAGACTTGAATTTAGGCCTCAGAATTTCTTCATTCATTCATCTCTCAACACAATATTAATTGAGCACGTCCTGGGTGCCACGCACTAAACTGGACACTGGAAATATGGCATTGACGAGACAGCCAAAATCCCAGCACATCCCAGTTTGCCTAGATCAGTTGTTTGGTGTAACTATAAATAGAGACCATTTCACTTTTGAAGTATCCCAGAGTATGTAATAAATCACACACTCATCCAACTCGTGGTGATTCCATTCTAGGAGAGGAGACAGCCATTGAACAAACAAATGAAGCACAACTATCTAATGGGGATATATGCTCTGGAGAAAATATAAAGTAGGAAAGAGACTGGAGTGTGTGTGTGTGTGTGTAAATTTTAACAGGGTGAACATGGTAGGTGGCATTTGAGTGAGTGAACCATGGAGCAATCTAAGGAAAAGAATTCCAGGCATAGGGAAGAGCTAATGCAAAGCCTCTGAGCAGAAGTGTAGGTAGTGCATTTGAGGAACAGCAAGGAGGCTGTGTGGCTGGAGCAAAGTGCCGGCAGGAGAGAATAACAAGATGAGATCAGAGAACGAGCAGGGGACCAGACCTGGCACCTCGTGTTGGCACTTGAGGGTCACTGTAAAAACGTAGACTTTGTCCCTGAGGACACGTGGTACCACTGGACAATTCTGAGCAGGGGCGACATGGTCTTACTTGTGTTTTTAAAAGATCTCTCTGAGTTTTGTGTTGACAAAAGTCACAAATGCATGAAAATAAATAATAACTTTCTCCAATCTGTTTTATTTCAGCCCGTTGCTGTGAGCTGGAGTTAAGACCAATATAAAAATAATGCATTTCCAACTACCAGAGTGGATTAAATTTCAAGCGCTACTAAACCAACAGCAATAATAATTGCAAATTCTTAAGGGCCTATCGACATGGCACTTCACTTGCATTATATCATTTTAATTTTCACAACTTGCATGTAAAAGAAAGGCTATTATCTCCATTTTACAAATGAAGAAACTGAGTCTCAGAAAGGATAATTTGAAGACCAATAGCTAAAAAGAGGCAAAGAGTGGATTTGAAACCTGGTCTCCTAGCTAACAAGGCCCGTGCTTTGGTTTACTACCTAAAACTGACTATTATGAAATAAGAATAAGGCTAATTATTGTAATAATAAACACATGCAAAGAATTTTAAAATACAGTCACAGTAAATTTGTTTTCTTCAGCTTAAGTAGGACAAAATTTCACTTTATAAAGGACGAACACCAGCACTTTCTCATTCCTAGTAGAAAATTCAGTCTTTGAACTTGAGTAAAATATTTTGTATAGTGTAGAACGTATTACTAGGAGCACTAGTAAAGTAACAGTACTCGTAAAGTAACAGTACTCGTAAAGTAACAGTACTCGTAAAGTAATAGTACTCGTAAATGCGAAAGCTGTGCTTGCTGCTTTAGTTCCTTCTTTGGAAATGGCGTTTTCATAGAAGCAGCAAATGAGGATAACTTTGGAAAGTTGTGACCATTCAGCGTCACCTGGCTCAGTCATCTCGCCAACCAGCGGCGGAAGAACAGAAGTTTGCTGGTAAAGCTTGGGTAGCACTTGTGGCTCAGCCAGCACTGAGTCTGGCTTGAAGATAAGAACTTTTTGTCACCAGAAGGGTTCGTTTTCTGCTCAGCATGCTGTACACTATCCTTGAAAAACTGAATTAATTCTCTATGTTTCATCTCCTGCATATAGACCAAGATTCTTTTATCGACTCCACTCTTTTGTGAAAAAGAAGCCCTCTGCTCCTTTGAAACTATGGACGCATCGTTTGCAGGGCACCCACCTCCCGTGTGCCAGGTGGGAGGGATTTTTAAACACGAGGAGTGCTTCCCTGCTCCTGACTTGCCTGAGAGCTGATGGAAACCAGCGGGGCCTGAGCAGGGGAACATCCTGGGAAGAGCTTCACGGGAGAGTGGAACAGACCAAATTATGCCAAAAAAGTGAAATATGGCCCTCCTCCTAGGGCTGTGGTGTGAGGTACACTTCTCAGAAATTGGGAACAAAATCCAGTCCCTGAAGCATGGAACAACAAACATTCTTTTAGAACTTTCACTTTAAGCTGCCAATCAACTCACATCCTATTTTCACACCATGTCATTTTAGAAACAGAAATCCCAGTTCTCGGAAGGCAAAGTAACTGAGCAGTAAATCATTTCAGATAAGAAATATAGACTCACATAACTCTGGAATGAGAGAGCCCATCAGAGAGTCTCGACTGATGCCCACAGAGGGACCAAGGAGAAATCTAAGGACCTTTGAATGAAACTTGTTTATACTCATAGGGTTGGGTGTTGGGTTTTTTTTTAATTGCATTGTTGTATGTCTTAATTTACTTAAAAAGTACTATGTCTTTTGTTTCCCACAATAATTAAAATGGAATCTTTTTAATTAAAATTTTAAGGTAAATTAACAACTGTGATTTCTCTGAAAACTCCTATTTAAAAAATACCCTTGGGGGCCAGCCCAGTGGCGTAGTGGTCAAGTTCACATGCTCCACTTCAGTGGTCCAGCATTCACAGGTTTGGATCCCAGGCGTGGACCTAGCACCACTTGTCAAGCCATGCTGTGGTAGCATCCCACATAAAAATAGAGGAAGATTGGCAGGTGTGTTAGCTCAGGGACAATCTTCCTCACACACACACACAAAATACCCTTGGCCTTATCTATTGTGAAAAAGCTGACTTTGTCTCCACTACAATATGGCACTGGTGGAAGCTCCTGCACTCAAGCCACAAGAAGGGTGTGAATCTGCCCTCTGAGACCAGAAGGAAAACAGACTATCAAGCAGGGCTGCCTAGCATAGCAATGGAAGGAAAAAGCCGCCACTGGGCCCAAAATGCCCTGAGAACTTGTGAAAAACAATTCATGTGACAAACTTAAGTTCAGTATTGTTAAAAACCTTGTGTCACATTTCTGATTCATGTTTGGTGTCTCAAAAGAAAATTACCTTTTAGGCTGCTTTCTTCTTTCAGAGGAACAACGTTTCGCATTCACAAAATCACTCCTTTTTTTTCAAAAACTGCACATTGCAAATATCTTCTTATTAATCTTGCACGTTGTACAGGTAGCTCCTGCCTCCTTACTGGGCCTGAGATGACATATTTGACTGAACGAGAAAGCCAGAGCCCCTTTGCAATGCATTCCATTGATTTCCTTTTTCTGCTCATCTCCCTTCACCCTTTGCTCTGTGGGTCCAGCCTATGTGGCAGGATCCCCGTTCAACCTGAGTTTTCATTGGTTACCTTACTGATAAGGATGAGGATGTGGTTATCAAAGCTAATAGGAAGTTAGAGAAGACCAAAATTCACCTCCAATTGCAGTGCCAATTAATGCCACTTTAAGTGAATTAATATTCACTTTAAGTAATTTGCCAATCTGTACTTTCCTCTCAAATGTTTTTCCCCCCTTTCTTTACATCCCAGCCATAGAGAGCAGCAGAGTTTGCCCTTGCACACCGTGACGTTGTGCCTGTATTGTATCTGCTTGTTCCTGCCTAGGATGTCTTTCCGCCTGTTCTCTGAGGAGCTCTGCTCCACTGTTAAAAAGTCAGCTTCTCTACAGAGGCTACCCCCAGCCCCTCAAGGTGTTGACATTTTCACTCTATATGCTTATAGTCTAGATAACACTTTTATGATGGAGTTTGCCATGTTATTTACTTTTCCTTTTGCTTTTTACTGTGGTAAAGCACACAACAGAAAACTTTACCATCTTGACCATTTTTAGGCCTACAGTTCAGTAGTGTTAAGTACATACACTCACGTTGTTGTGCAACCAATCTCCAGACCTTTTTCATGTTGTAAAACTAAAACTATACTCATTAAACAGCAACTCTCCCATTTCTCTCTCCCCCTAGAAGCCACCATTCTACTTTCTGTTTCCCCGAATTTGACTGCTCTAGATGCTTCGTATAAGTGGAATAAAACAGCATTTGTCTTTTTCTGACTAGTTTATTCACTTAGCATAATATCCTCAATATTCATCTATGTTGTAGTATGCATCAGAATTTCATTCCTTTTTAGGGCTGAATAATATTCCATTGTATGCATACAATACATTTTGTTTAACCATTCATCCATCAATGAGCACTTGGGTTGCTTCAACCTTTTGGCTATTGTGTAATTCTGCTCTGAACATGAAGGTACAAATATCTCTTCAAGATGCTGTTTTCGATTCTTTTGAATATATATCCAGAGGTGGAATTTCTGGATCATGTGGTTATTCCATTTTCAATTTTTTGAGGAATCACCATACTGTTTTCCATAGTGGCTTTGCCATTTTACATTCCTACCGGCAGCACGTAGGGTTCCAATTTTTCCACATCCTCATCAACATTTTTTACTTTCTAGTTTTGATAGCAGCCAAAGTAATGGGCATGAGGTGCCTGTCACATGTCATTTTAGTTATGTTTGTTGTCTGTCACTGAATTCCCTCCAGAAAGAGAATCACGCCTTTTCATCTGGACTCACTCATCTTTATGTACTAGTGTCTAATCATGTGCCTTGGACATAACACGTCCTCAAAAAAATGCTTGATTAAAGAATAAATGCTTCTACTGGTAGCCATTGCTATAAACCCTCAAAAGAGCCTTAGGCTTCTTCAGGAACAGAAGGACAGATGACTCACTGCATCCTTGCCTCCAGCTGGTCAAGGAACGGAGAAGTCATAGCTAAAGGTTACAGATGGTCGTAGTGAAAAGAGGAGCAGGGAAGCTGGTCCCATGATCCTTTAGAAGGAAAGATGAATGAGAAAGAGAATCAGGGAGCGCATCCAAGACTGAGAAATGCCTTGAGAGTTTCTGTAAGAAGGAAACCCTATCTGCCCAGAATCCTCAGTCCATAAGGTTCAGAAGTCTCCATGTCCACTCACCTGGGCACATTTCAGGTGATCCTGCCTCTGGCCATGGGTGCCATCGGCTATGTAGAAAGGGGTACCTGTGTGTTCCTGGCACTCCAAGTCAGAATACAACCAGAGAAATTCTATACAATTCTTTTTAATTAGGTTTTAAGATCCAAACAATCTTGGAATATAGCCCACTGGCAAAGTGGAGACTGTCATGGACTTTATCTTAATTTTACGTATGACAAAAACAAGATTCATAAAGAGTATAAATAATGGCACAAGATCAAAGATTTTATCCCCAAAGTCCTGATTTCTGCTCTATTGTGGAGCTTGGCCTTGTGACCTACCACCAATTTAAAGATGCATTTTGCATATTTCATTGTCAAGCTGTTAATATATTCCTTTCTCGCAGCTCAGTTTTTCTAAGGGAGTTGAATTCCTGGCTTTATATTCCTTCTCTTATTTATTACTACAGCATCAGCAGTTCCAGAACTTCCTGTTGCTCAACGTTGCACACTTTCAAAGTGCAGGTCTTCCTATTCAGAATATTCTTTAAATAATTACAGGTCTACGTTATGTTAAACTCATCCCAACGTGTTACCAGTCTACATTTTTATCTGCTCTTGCTTCTGCCTTTAAAGTCCTTTCAGCAATGCTAATTACAAAGAAAAAGATACGGTCGGATTCCTTTTCTTCCCCACTCATAGCAGCTCAGAAAATGAATTGTAGCATTCTGCTTTCTTATTTGTGCAGGTAATGATGTATTCATTGTGGCAAAGTCTTCACAGATAATAAAAATTACATGCTTTTTGTGGATGTGCTAATTATCTCTTCTCGATCAACGAAAAAATATTGAATCAGCTTCCAACTACACAGCTTAATTTACATCCATATTTGATGCTGGCAGGAAGCCTGGGCTAGTTTGTGTTACTTCATTTTTTGGCTAGGAAATAAAAGTAGTCTGGAAAATTATTATTAAGAAACGCTCAAAACAACTAATATATATGATTTATTGTGGAAGGTCCCCACCAGTTAAGTTATAATGCCGAAGTAAATGCAGAGAAATGGCGAGGAAACCAGAGGACAAACAGGATGGATGGTTTGCAGTATCCAACTTGAGTAACGGGGACGAATTCAATCTATTTTGGACATGCAGAGATAACTTTGTTATTAAACGACTATTTGCACCAGGAAAGGAGCAAACTATATATTTTTAAGACATAAAAACTATATCATTCCCTGGTGACAGAAAGAGGCCAACATTTTTGTGATGTTCCATTCATTTATTTCTTTGTACTTATACAACGCTAAGACCAGAATTGTTTGCAATTGCGGACTAGTTTTACTAGATTCTGTTACTTTTGATCACAGTTCTTTGTGACTTTCTGAAAGCCTATTTAGTTGTGAAATTTCGTTTAAGACAATATTCTTGGGGGTAAAACAATTCTGGTCTTGAACCTTAATTTAAACATTTCAACCTCAAAGGAATCACTCAATAGGATTTATGTTTATGAAATAATACCTTCAATATCATGAAATATTTCAATTCAAAAACCAAAATGATTCACTGTCAAAAGAGAGAAAATGAGAGAGGGAGTATTTTGTGTGTTTTGTTTTGTTTTAGTGAGAATCAGATTTCTCTTCAATTTCAACGAATGAACATTTTCAAAATACGTTAAGAAAACCGGCTTGCCTTCTATCTTCCAACACATAGAAGTTGTAAGCCTATTAATCCACATTTTTCTCACTGCCTTTCCCTCCTCATCTTAGCTGTGAGGACACATCAACTTCCATAAAATGTTAGTGAGATGTTGAATATAAGCCCACTGCAGGATCAAACGACTGCTTTGATCTTTGAGCCCATCACTCCAGGTTGGTCTGGATATTGGTGCTCTTGGGTTAAAAAATAATAATAATAAAGTAAGATACAGAGTTAGAATTAAAATTCAAGTCTTTTGATTCCCCATCAAAGCTCTTTTAACAAAAACACTCTAACCCTGTGACCTTGCACAAGACTTTCAACTTTTCTGAGTCTGTGTCATTACCAAAATTTACATAATATCGCTATCCAGATCTGCTCATTGGGTTGTTTTGATAAAACATTCACATTCACATGAAAGTATAATGGAAAATACAAATATAAGATATTCTGTCCTTAAAAATAATAAAAATATCAATATCAAAATACTAAGAATGTGCCACTCATACTAGCATATGAACCAGCCTTCCGTCTCACCTGGTAATAGTAATAACTTGTGAAAACCTCAAGAGGGAAAGGAAAGTGACAGACTCATGGGCCAGCCCAGATATGTGCACTTGCCTTGTGTTCTTGTCAGAGGATCCCTGGCAAGAGCTTGTTCTGGTCCCTTAATCCTGGAGCCAGGTTGCTGAAGCTGATACAAGATGGAGGGGCTTCCTGTGGTGGCTGCACCAGTTCCCACATATCACTCACAAACTACACCTGGTGGCACCCACCTGAAACCTATGTCACACATCTCTTCCTTTTCTTGCCAGGGTTCTTTGCTGACGCTAAAGTGCAAGATGCCACAGGTCTTTCTCCATATATGTGGAGTGTCCATACATGGGGAACCCAGAAGAGTGAGGGAGATGATGACTCATGGGGTAAAATTTGACCAATGGAAGACAGTTACTAGCAGGTAAAATTCTGGTACTTTCCACTCCCTGGATGGACTGTTTGGAGAGACAGTACCTTCTCCTGTCTTCTCTGATGATATTCTGTGGGACATAACTATGACTAGCTCAGTAACAACTCCCTTGTAATTTTATTCCCTCCTTCCCTGCCTCACTCACCTTTCGCCTCACTTTTGTGTTGCTTGAACTTCACTCATAACAAGATATAGCCCCTAATATTTGCCTCAAGCATTATTTTCTAAGGAACCCAGGCAGAGACACTATCTACCCAGGAATAAGAAAAAAGATTAATGGCTGATTAAGGGCCTAGTTGAAGACAGAAATTGTAAATTCATATTCAGTCAGTAAGTAGAGTTATATGATTTTTTTCCAGCATCCCAGGAATAGAAGTAGAGAAAATAAAGAGTTAGTTTCATTTCCTCATTTGACAAATTGAGTTTCCTTTAAGTGTCAGTCACTAGACTAGTCATGAGGGGTTCCAAGATATAAAAAATAACAATTCATTGGGTTCTAGTTGGTCCTTCATTAGGAATTAACATTATAGGGTGGAATTTCAAGTCAAGATAATCCAAGATGCAGGTGAAATAGTATTTGTGAAGAGAGGCAAGTAAATAACACATTAGAAGACCAGGAGGGCTGAGGAAACTGAAAGTCTAGATAGATCAGAGAACAAGTCAGCAAGGAGGGGGCAGTACAGTCAGTAAGCGTCCGTGGAAAAAAGTGTCAGAACACGCTTCAGATATTAAGTTGTTCTGGGTGACAACAAAGTCCAAAGCATAAGCATAAGAGGGAGTGGTGCTACCGGAGCAGAGATCAAGATTGTAAAAGCAGAGGAATTCAAAGAACTGTAAGACAGAGGTGGTGAGTGATTCATCAGTGTGAATTGAACATTTTAGGATTAAAAACAAGATGTTATATCCCACCTTAGTCTTTGCTCTTCCCTACACTTGACTGAGCCAGAAACAACCTGCTTTGAGGAAAAGTGCTTAACTCACGGATTGCTCAATTAAAATGACCTGCATCAGTCCAGTCATGGCTGAAATAAGACTTCATAGCTCTTTCCTGGATATAAATATCTTAACCATCACAACGCTGTTAAGCCAAATCCCAGGGTGAGAAGGAAAAATAGCAGGTAGGAGTGAAAGAAAGGATAGAAGAGATGATTAAGAAATAAAACAGAAAGTTCACCCCTGTATAAGTCAATAAATGTGACAGAGAGGTGAATCAGAGTGGGGAGGATGCAGGGAAAAGCAGCAGTACAGAAAACTGTGTTCTACAGGGGATGAGAAATGCAGATGGTGAGAGCTGCCATTGTGAAAATGGTGGGTGCACTTTCCCATTCTCTGACTCAATTACACCAGGAATGCAGTACCATGCAGGGTTAATGTGATCGCTTTCTTTAATCCTGCCATTTCCTTCTGTAAGCAATGCCAAACCCCTCAAACTGAGAGATGCTCAACCTTGTTAGAAGACTCAAGAGTACTCATAATAAACCATGCTGTGGCTTCTTATCTTGTGACCGCACAGCACTGTCTCTTCCCTCGGCAGCCTCCCAGCCTCACAGAGTTTGGAAGCCCGGGAACTGCATTCACCAGCTTCCCTGGTTAGTGAAGTTGCCCATGTGAGGCCCTTGGGAAGGGTTTGGAATGGAAAAGAGAGGCAGAAGCCATATGAACGTGTCTCTGGGTGTAGCAGGCAAACATGTGGGCACGTGGCAAATATCCTATGGTTTCCTCCAAGTGTTCTCCTGAAAATCATGTCCCTAAATTTTGAAGAAAAATATGATCATTGGCATCTGTCTCCTGGGTCTGCGGCCCTTTGATTTTCTAAAAGCTTACAGTGCACCTGAGATTTCACATGGTTTGCCCTGACCTTCACTTTGTCAGCACTTCATAAAGTTTGAGAGTATTTAACTCCCTGGATTAAATACCATCCTGCTTGAAAAACCTAGAGTGATGTCTGTTTTTTGGACAGAACTCTGACTGATACCTTTTTTTCTTCTTTATATCACTCATCTTAACATGAAAAATGGTTATTTTTAGTGCAATAGTGAGTTTTCAAGACTTTACTTTTTCATATGTTATAGTTTTTTTTACTACTTCCAATGAAAGTGCCAGAGATTAACCATAAAAATAAGATATTTTTGAAATATTATAAAAATCATATTATCAGAACTTATTGATATGCTATTCTTGCTATTACAAAACCAAATGAATTAATAATATACTTGTTTCCTTGGGGTAGATGCAACTTTATAAGTTTTAGACCTGATTTCTTTCCTGTGTAACTTAGTAGAAGCAGCACAGGTCAAGAACTGGCTGTCTTGTAACAGGTGAGAAGAAAGAAATTCATGGCTGCTCAGGCATGAAAGAAATACTTTCCACCTCTTTCCAGGGAACACTATTGTAGTCAGGAAACAACCACTTAGTTGTTTGATTAAGGCTATAGTAAAAATTGCTAATTAATGTTATATTAATCTTTGTAAGTTTAGGCATAATTTTAATTCATTTCCATTACTTAAGCTGAAAATTGCCATATTATTCTTTAAGCATTTCTTTATTTTTCTCACATTTCCATTAGAAAAATTTCATTATCTTTATTACCATTTCTGATTTTTAAGAAGAAAGAGCAGGGGTTTATAAGTTCATAAGGATCTTTAAAGCTTCAGACCAGATAAATTGTTTTACCCAACTCAAGCAAGTGCAGTTCATTCTACGTAGAGAAGGATGTGGCCCGTGCATACTTGATGGCACTAGAGAGCAAGTCTTCAGCCTCTGGACTGGCTGCTGCCCAGGCAGACCCAGGGGACTCCTGGCTGAGAAATATTTTGAGCCGCCTCCTTATTTCAGTCTCCTATCTGTGGTAGTACCAGACCTAGTTATAATAACCCTACTTATAATGATCATTCAGCTTTTCTATGAACATAGTAAGAAAAACTTAACAAATTTGGCGCAATGGGAATAGGCGAGAGACTGAGATCAGTATTTCATCTCTGGAAGGTGAATCCATGAGAGTCTAGAGAGGGAGCAGTGGAGAAAAAGCACGCTGATCTGCCATGGATGCAACAGCCTTGAAGCCATCACAGTGGTGCTATGAAAAATTTCAGGGTTCGACACTGAGAAAATGAACTGATGATTTTTTGTGACTGGTTTTACGTGTAGTGCTATAACATTTGTAAATCTCTAAAAATTATCTTGAGCTAAATTCAGAAAGAATAGAGAAGAACTGATCACACAAGCACATACACTATGGAGAAATTTCACTATTTCTGTGTGGTCACCTTTTCTACTTCAAAGAAGTCACTATGAAAGTATTGTCATGGTAACATTATTAGAACCAATGAGCCAGTCTTCAGAATGTGTACTATACTAGGTCAAGTGGCCAGAGTGAGATCTCTCTTACTGATAAATGTTATTAGTTTGGGGGTCACTCAAGATTCTAGTGATGAAAAACTTAAGGGAAGCTTGGGGCAAGACCTTTTCTATTTTATTTACTCTGCTATCAACCAAATTACGTATTCCTCACACAGGTTGTTTTAAAGAATAATGCTAACAACCAGGTGTTCATTATCATGGCTAAATAATCTGTAAAGGAATAAAAATATCCCATAGAGAAAGAATAAAATGGCCACCAAGAAAAAAACTTTGCATTTATGAGATCCATTTTATACGTAGACATTTCATCTTTCAAAATTCACATGTAGGCAATATTTCATCTTTTCATATTATATAATTTCTGTTCCATGGTTGACAAGCCCCAGGCACAATGGTATCAATTTCCATCCCATGTGAAGCTGGTGGGTGGAAGCTGGCCTGACCATGCATGAGCACAGAGACTTGGAATTTACCATATAATTACCTTTCTGGAAGGTTGAGTAGGATAGAGAAAAGACAAGCTAGAGAAAGTTACATAGGTTCTTTGTGAGTTCAACCAAAGATATTGGCTCTCCTAAATGATTAAAGGCATTAATTTAATGACTACTACCGTGAAGATTGATAGAATTTCTAAAAACCTACTATCAAAGGATACGGGAAATTTTCTTCCCTTAACTCTGTTTAAATATGCCATTTGCCCCCAATAAACCACAAAAACATGCATGCCCACAGTTTCATATATTTATATTTAATTTACCTGTTTTTTGCACATGGTTTTATCTTTGATTAAAATTCCTATAAAGCTAGGACAACATCTATTATATTAAAATTGAACTATAGCCGGCCCAGCACTCCATAAAGATGAGCATTCAGAAAACATATTTCACAATGACCAAGAATATTAACTTGTGAGATTTATGGTCAGACTTATCATATTAGTCTCCCTTATCTTCAGACCCCAGTTTAATAACCTAACTCAAGCCTTCCTCTTTCTTAGCACCTATTTCAATAAATGTTAAATAAATAGACAAATGGATGAATGAATAGTAGAGTCTACATTTTCGAATCTCATCTTATTCAAGCGCTTCTCCTCAAAGACGACTATTTATGTCTATGTCTAATCTGATGTCTTGAAATGATTTTTGCTCCCATACCCAAGGAGGTAAGAAAGAAGCCCCCTCTCTATCAAAAGATATCTTAGACTTCTCTGAGAGATCTTGTGCTTACTATGCCTAAGCTCAGACAATCTCAAGCCATCACGGCAACTCAATTGCATATGTTTAACCAGATTAGCTGATAATAAGTCACAAACCTATGGTGAGATTTCTTTTCCTTCACAACTTCTAGATCTGAAATATAAAAATACAAAAATTTTATGGTGCGACAACATGAAATTATACTAATACAATATATAATTAGTACCACTAGCCTTTCTTTCAGAAGGATTGACAATAAACTAAGTTGAATGCACCTCTTTTCTATTCTGTATTTAGCTGCCAGATCCACTCGGCTTACTGTGTCTAAAACTCTTAGTAGACACTCTTCCACTACGATTAGATTCTTCCATTCCAGGGGACTGTATTAATTTAGAATATAAGATAGTTGCCACTCTCTGAAAGGTATAGATAAGAGCAAATATATAATTAGCTTCTTTAAACCAGCAAAACATAAATAGGCCATATTTCTAGGGTGACAGAGCAAGTAAAGGATTTCAAAGATGAGTAGGGAAAGCCAAAGTTAGCTACTAAATGATATTTACTCATTAGCAGATGGTATTTACAAATCACTCAAGATATCCCTCTTGATAAATGTCATGAGATATGCTTTTGTTCTAAAACCTGTCTGAGACAAGGTGATGAAGTCTGGATAAAAGAGTTGCACCAAATCACCACGATTCACCAACACATCCTGAGAAGGTTGAGAATGAGAAAGATGAAGAGAACTAATTCCTGATTTACGTATTCTGCTAATAAAGTGGCAAGGTCTTATGGAACAAACACAACAGCTGCAAATTATGTAATTATGTATCTGTATGCAAATTTATAGACATCTCATAAATGCTGGAACACTATTTGCAATGCTAATTAAGTGGCTTTTATTGCTGCTGCATAATTCCTACATGTGATTTGGTTCCAGATGTCACTGTAGCTGGTGAAACCTTTATTGTCAGGTTAGCTGAGGTAGCACATTAACACTACTCATAAAAACTCTATTTATAATTAAATTACTTGCAGTGACTCAGTGATTTTTCATCCTCCTCTTGTCCAACTCTGTTACTCATACAGCATGTAGATAGAGTTGCAAATGGAAGCTTGGGCCAAAGGAAATTTCTCTCTATCTACATTCCCACACAAGTGGCTATTCTGTTTAATCTCATCCACATAAAGCAAGTTCAAGTGGCTAATGAGCATAGGAAAGTTCAGTGCATGGACTAAAGCCAATATAGATGTAGCAGATGTCATAAGGTTTCATTTCAGCTTTTACAGCTGTAAAAGAAGAATAATTCCATTTGCTGTAATCTAATATCAGTATTTTAATAGCCTGAAGAATTTTTTATTTTATAATAATACAAAATGTTTTGAGAATCATACAGTAGGGGGCTGGTACCATACTTTTAATTCGCAAGTAAGAAAAAAAGGATATTAAGAAAAAAGTGTTTTTTAAGCACTTACAATATGTATAGCATTGCAGGAGCACCAAGGAAGCATGATACGTGGGCCCTCAAGTAGCTCACAAATAGTTGGGAAGGCAAGATATAAAAGGATTTACAACATATTACAAGACTATGAGACCTCATTGTTCACCTGGAACTAAAACGGATAAATGAAATCAGAGAGAATTCTCATACTATTTTAACCTAATAATTTATTTCCAGGCTTTTCCTCTACCAAAATTTTCATCAGAACCACTAATAATGGAAGAAATATAAACTGGTATTTTCACTGCTCCTTTCTACTTTTTCTAAGGAGAATTAGAGCAATTGTACAACCAGCCTTTGACTTTTTCAGGGCTGACTTTCTTTCAGATAATGACATCTTGGATATATATCATACATTATTGTAAGCAGAAGAAGTACCTTACATAACGAGGTGCTGAGTGGGAATTTTCCGGGTTCCCGGAGATGCAGCTAAGGCCCAAAAGTAAAACTAAGACAATAATTAACTCCCTACTCTAAAGGTGAGTGCCTGATACCCCTGGGACCTCCTGGGAGGGTTTACTGTGAGGCAGCAGAACTGGCAGGACGGCCATTAACCACCACCCCGCCATACCCTCCCCAGGCCACAAAAGGTGACTATAGAGGGTGAGTTCATGCATTGTTCTCATAGAGAGAGAGGCATTCTAATTTGTAGTAAGGGAGGAGGGGCTCGAGATTGAGGGAGTGTGCAAGAATGGGAATAAGGAATATCATTCTGTGGCTTGATATCTGCACAGCTGGAGGAGGCACAGTTTCAGTGATTGCTGCTCTGAGGTAGAGCTGGATGGGAGAGCCTTTACAAGAGCTGACATCTGAACCTGAAGGTTGGGAGCACGTGTGAACCTTAAGATGTGTATTCATCTCGCAGCCAGACAATAAGCCAATGGGATTTGAAGAGGACATGTTAGAACATGCCTGAAAGAAAAGGAGGTCACTTCCCATTGGAGTTCCCTGTGGCATTGTGAGGGCCTAGAAAAGATAACTGGCAGTTTCCATGGCTCCCCAAAAAAGCACAAGGATGTTCAGTGAGATGTGACTCTAGTTCTGTCAAGTATACAGGCTCCAAACCCAGGGACAGGGGCATGGGGACATGAACCACTGGTAGTGCCAAAGGAAAACTAGGCTACCCTCTCCTTGGTGAGAATGGGGGCCAAGTTGAAGGTGAACACTGGCCAGAGAAAAACATGAATGCCACATGTGCAGACATCTCAACATCAACAAAAGCCATCAGCATCAGAAAAAAAGACTAAACCAGAGCTAGAACAAGGTCAGCTCCTCTGCATTGCTATGTACCCATTACGCAAGAATATCTTTTGATTCGATTATTTATCCTCTTTACTGTCCCTGCCCCAACATCAAAGGAGCTAGAACTGGAAAGAAAGGGGTGGAATTGGAAGAATCTCAAAGCCAGACCATAACCAACCTCCAGCTACATACATTCACACACACACACACACACACACACACATTCACAGAGAGAGAGACAAGATCAAAGCTCTAGTTGCAATAGGGGTGACTTTTAACTTGTGTATGAGTTCGAGATTCATGTTCTAAATTAGCCTGGATTAAATTTCAGTAAGCAAAACTGATCAGAAACCTATATTGTTAAGGGTAGGGGTGATATTTAATATGGTAGGTTGGAAAATATTAATTTTAAAAAATAAGTTTTATTTTATACCCCAATAATATGAGAATCGAGAATACTAGACATCTGAATTTTATACCATCTATGCCTTTCTAAAGCTACTTTATTGCTAACTTTCAAATTAACTGCTGTATATTCAAGCAGAGTAGCAATACACCAAGATTAGAAACCAAGAGAAAGCTTTGAAAAGCAAAAGGTCAGTATACTTGTAAAACAAGATTATCGAGGTATGCTCCACATACCATAAAATTCACTCATTTAAAGCTCTCTGCTTTGGTCTGGTTCTGAGGCTGATGGCCTTTGTTCATATTGAGAGCTCTACACAGATGGTAGTCATGTTTTTCTCTGGCCAGTGTTCAACTTCAACTTGGTCATATCTCCCTGAGGAGAGGGGAGTCTAGTTTTCCTTTGGCACCGCTAGCGGTTCATGTACCCGAGTCCCTGACCCTGGGTTTGGAACCTAATTACTTGATAGCACTAGAGAAATATACAATTCAATGGCTTTTAATATATTCCCAGAATTGTACAACCATCACTCACTTTAGAACGTTTTTATCACCCCAACAAGAAACCCATACCCATTAGCTGTCATCCCTACTCTCCCCAATTCCTTGCCTTGCACCTGTGGCTCTGGACAGCCACTGATCTACTTTCTGTCTCTCTAAATTTCCCCATTCTGGACACTTTATATAAATGAAATCATATAATATGTGGTCTTTGGTGTCTGGTTTCTTTCCCTTAGTATAATGTTTTCAAGGCTCATACATATTGTAGTATATATCAATATTGTATTCTTTTATATTGACAAATAATATTCCACTACATGGATATATCACATTTTGTTTACCCATTCATCAGTTTATAGACCTTTGAGTTATTTCCACTTTTTGACTGTTATGAACACTGATGCTATCAATATTTATGGATGAGTCTTTATGTGGATATATATTATCATTTCTCTTGGGTATGTACCAAGGAGTAGAATTGCTGGATCATATAGTGACTGTGCTTAACATTTTAAGAAACTGTTAAAACTGTTTTTCAAAGTGGCTGCCCCATTTTGCATTCCCATCAGCAATTTAGGAGGATTTCAATTTCTCCATATCCTCATCAACATTTCTTATTGTATAATTTTTTGGCTATGTCCATCTTACTTGGTATAGAATAATATCTGATTATAATTTTAATTTGCATTTCCCTAATGATTAATGATATTGAGCATCTTTTTATGTGCTTACTTGTGATTTGCATTCCTTCTTATGAAAAACAGCTACTAAATCTTTTGCTCAATTTTTAGTTATTTGTCCAATTTACCTAATTACCAAATTACTAAGGGCCAAATTAATGTCCAATTTACATAGTCTTTCTTTTCTTGCTTGTGCTTTTGGTATCATATCCAAGAAACTACTGCCTAACTCAAAGTCAAAAAAAAAACGTACTACTGCTTTCCTCTAAGAGTTTCATAGACGTACGTCTTACATTTAAGTCTCTAATTTTTTTTCCTTTTTGTATGGTGTGAGTTAGGGGGTACAATTTTATTCATTTGCATGAGGATGTCTTGCTGCTCCAGCACCATTTGTTAAAGAGATTACTCTCCCAACTGGAACGTCTTAGAACCTTCATCAAAAATCAGTCCACCACAAATATAAAGAAGCATTTTTGTACTCTCAATTCTATTATATTTAGCTAGGTCTTTATGCCAGCACCATACTGTTTTAAATAATATAGATTGTAGTAAGTTTCAAAATCAGGAAAGGTGAGTAATCAAATTTTTTTATTCTTTTTAAAGATTTTTTTGGCTATCTGAGTCCCTTGCATTTCCATTTGAATCTGAAGATCAACTTCTTGATCTGCAAAAAAGCCAAATAGGATTTTGATGGGATTTGTGTTGAACCTGTAGATCAATTGGAGGAGTATATTCATCTAAATAATAAGTCTTCCAGTCCACAAACTTGGAATGTCTTTCCATTTATTTGGGTCCTCTTTAATTTTTTCAACAATGTTCTGTAGTTTTCAGTGCGCAAGACTTGCACCTCTTTGTTAAATTTATTCCTAAGTATTTTATCCTTTTCAAAGCTAATGTAAAAGGAATTGTTATCATTATTTCATTTTCAGATTGTTCATTGATAGTGTATAAAAATGCAGCTTATTATATCAATGGTGTATCTTACAACATTGCTGTATTCATATATTAGATCTAATAGCTTTTTAGTGGATTCCTTGGGGTTTTCCATACACAAGATCAAGTCATTTACAAATACAAATGTTTTTACTTCTTCCTTTCCATTTGATGATCTTTCTCTTCTTTCTTTTTTTCTTTCCTTCCTTCCTTCCTTTCTTGCCTAATTGCCTAATTGCCCTGACTAGAACTTTCAATACAATGTTGAATAGAAGTGGCAAGAGTAGGTATCTTTGTCTTGTCCTGATCTTGGGGTGAAAACATCCAAACTTTCACTATAAGCGTGGTGTTATCTGTGTGTTTTTCATAGATGTGCTTTATCAGATTGAGGAACCTTCCTTTATTCCTAGTTTGTTAAGCATTTTTTATCAGGAATAGGTTTTGGCTTTTGTCAAAGGTTTTTTCCTGCATCTGTTGAAATAATCACACAGCTTTTGTCATTTATTCTATTAATATGGTGCACTACAATTGATTTTTGAAAGCTAAACCAAACTAGCATTGCTAGGATCAATTCCCTTTGGTCATGGTATAAAATCCATTTTATATGATGCTGGATTTGGTTTGTGCATATTTTGTTGAACTTTTTGCATCTATATTCAAAAGTTCTGTAGTTTTCTTTTCTCATAATGTTTATCTAGTTTTAGTAGCAGGGTAATCCTGGTCTCATAGAATAAATTAAGGAGTGTTCCTCCTCTTCTGTTTTTTGGAAGAGTTTGTAAAGATTTGGGTATTCTTTCTTTTTTAAATCTATGTAGACTTCATTGAAGCCACTTTGGCCTGAGCTTTTCTTCATGATAAGTTTTTAAATTACTTACTAAATTAATTTGATTATTATGTATCTATTTAGATTTTTCATTTCGTCTTGAAACCATATGGAAGTAGGCACTTCCTTCTTTTCTCTCCAATATATTCTCTGATTTCTACTTTCCAAAAGGTTTACTACTGCTTAGCTCTAAGCTGGAGAAGATAAAAGATGAGATACTTAAAGAAAGAAAATAAGTAATACAGATATTGGTGGATGATGAAAATTGAACCAATTACCAATTTAAAGTAGACAGAGGATTATCTGGGAGACTGTCATTTGGTATGTGTAGTTAGATCAGCCTTATCTTCCCTTGTTTTTGGCATCTTGGGCAAGTAGCAGACAATTTCTTAGTATAAGAAATCAGTTCTGGGTGAGGACAAAATAATATTGATCTGTGTATACTGTCTCTGCCAAAGATATCAGAGTATGGTTTGTGAGAGAGTGTCATTGTGGTTTTCCATGATGTTGAGCTCAAAAGATTAAGTTGTCTCCTGAGCATATTAAGTGAACCTTTAATAATTCCATATAGATCTCATCTGTGATTTTATTTAAATTTTTAACTCCATAGATGCTTTAACCCCTTTATGAAGTAAAATTCAATTTGATTTCAACCTTAAAGTATTCACAACTCTTTTAACCCTTAAATACCAATATGTCTTAGATATGGCCTTATGTAGTAACTGGAGATAAGAGAAGGGATCACTTATCTATATCCTGAGCTAAATTCTCAAGGCACAACCTTATCTTTAACCACAGAACCATTAAAAAGGCCACTGAGGCTATATACTAGTAAGCTCAGTAGATTATGAGATTATCCAAGTCTCATGTTCCAATCTCATTTCTACTCAGATTCTCTATTATTGTTTTTGTAACCATTATCTACCCCCTCCCAGTATTTTCAGAATGACGCCTCCTTTGGATGGTTTACCAGCTATTTTGCTTGCTTATTGCTCTAAGACTGCCTTTGAGAGCACCTAATAAGCTCTAGTTTCAGTGGATCTGGTCTGGGAATGACACCACTTACCACTCCAACCTTTTCCATATACTGTTGCCATACTAACTTTCTTATGGTGGTTTTTAATCTGACACCCATCTGCTCAGAAAGCTTCAATAACTCCTCATTTCTTACTATACCAACCCAGACCCTCCACAGTTTTCAAGGATTTCGGATTCATGGTCAGACACTACTAATCCAACCTAATTGCTTATTACTCCATAACGAACATCACTCAAAGCAGATAAACTGACCTTCCATTATCCTACCCCAACTGACTTTAATGCTATTCTTTATTTATGGTTTTACTTAAAATAGTTTCCTCCTCGTTACTTTATAAATACTGTTTTTGATGTCATTGTTGTTGGCATGGATGTTGTTTTAGAGTTTTATCTACCAGTGATGGATAAATATGGCGACCATAAAATTTATCGTCCAAGCCAGGACACCTTTGAAAGTGAAAGGAATGCTACTAATGATCCACCTGGACAAGATGCAGAAACCAGAATGCTTCAGGCAAATGGGAACTGTTATAAGCAAACCAAGTCTCACAGTCACCTTGTAAGACAAGTTTTATATAAAATTTTAAGAACAATATTGAACTTCTACAAATTAGAAAATTATTGACCAAATTATAACTCTACTTTAGACTCAGATTTAATTACCAAGGAAAGGAAAAGGCAGCGGCAACCTTAAAATCTTAAGGAAATGCAAACTTGATTGTTAAGCTATTTCTCAGTCTTAGATGTTTCCTACTTGGCTCATCATAGTAAGCTACTGTCTTTTAAATAGATAAAATAAATTCAATGTATCAGCAGTTTCTATTAATTTGGACATGGTTGGTGGTTTTTAAAAATTTTTTGGTAAACTAGCTTAAGAACCTATTAGTGAAAAAGTTGTGCTACTTTGTTCTTGTCTCATAAAATCTAGCTGCCCAGAGAAGCTCTTCAAAATTCATCTCAGGAGCCGGCCTGGTTGCATAGTGGTTAAGTTCACATGGTCTGCTTCAACAGCCCAGGGTTCACCAGTTTGGATCCTGGGTGTGGACCTACACACTGCTCAACAAGCCATGCTGTGGAGGCACCCCCCACAGAAGAACTAGAAGCACTTACAACTACGATATACAACTATGTACAGGGGCTTTGGGGAAAGAAAAAAAATGAAACAAAAAAAGAGGAAAATTGGCAACAGATGTTAGCTCAGGGCCAATATTCCTCACCAAAAAAAAAGAATTTTCATCTCACAACTAACATGAACTGGTCAAATGTTAGTATAAATTTACAAATTCTTAAAATAATTAATCAAAACTAATCCAATCGATTTGTTCTGTTTAAGTTTACAAAACACTGATAGAAATCTCTCCATAATTAGTCTTGAGACATTAGGTATTGTTAGTTGAGATAATTTTTTTTAAAAGCAATTTGTTTAAGTCACATGGAAGATGCCTATATAGCTCTCTCTTCCCAAGCCACCAGTGCAAGGAATTGAGGAAAAAGAAGGACAGGCTTCATATGAGGCACCCGCCAGTGTCTCTCTGAAAGAGGCACACTGAGGGTACAAGTGCTGCCCAGCCAATGACAGCCCAATGAGGAAGACTTCACCTCTTTCAAGCAGAACAGCCAGAAGAACGCCAACTCTAAGAGTGGTGCCAGTGGACCCTCTAATAAAAACAACACTAATAATAACAGTATTTGACATTTGTGAGCAGTGACTATATATCAGGCAATGCTAATCCTTCAGGGCTTCTTTTCACCTCCCAAATTAGCATCTGAAATTCTGCTTGATCACTGCAGTACCTGGAGACTACCTTGATCAACAACTGTTTTAATAGTTTCATGGAAATGAGTTACTGAGAACATTGCAGAACACCTGTTGACACAGCTATTTAAACAGTGGGCGTGATGGCACGTCCTTAGGCTTATTAGTCCCTACCCAGTAGAGACGCATTTTATAGAAATTATGACTCTGATGTAAAACTAGTTGGAGATGTTTTATAAATAGCCTGGGAGTTCTTTTCCCTGTTAGTGAGACATTGTGCAGCATCTTTATTTCTGTGATGGACTCAGCTCTCACTGGCTTCCATGTTCCAACAGAAAACCAATTTCCCCTGTCGTGGGAGAAATGACCAGGTGGGAAACACTGTTAATTCTGCATGAAGGAATGGGAATTTTTTTTAAATGTTCAGCTTTTAAAGTCAGTGCTCTATATCCCTCTGGCACATTGCACAAGTTTTCAGGCATCCCCAGAGAAGAGGCACTTACTTGGAGCCTCTTCACGCAGAGCCATTTTTACTGAATACAGCAGAGCAGAGACACTGTCAGTTCTTTTTGCCAACACGTTGGCTTCCTCACAAAGTAGCGGAGTCACAATCCCACAGGACATGCCTCAAAGAGCAGAGACCTCTCTTCTCAAGGCAGCCAGTCTCTTTCTTTGTACCAAGGTAGGTTTACTGCAATGACACTACATTCCACTAAATTCACACACCACCTGCCTTCTGAACTCAGTGTGTTGCCTTGGAGTTTATAAATCTCGACTCTGGCCCTATCTCTAAATTAAGGTTGGGAGAAATTAGGAAATAGAAAAGGGAACTCAGATAGTAATCATTACAAGAACCTCCTCTAAGGCTTTTTCTAAATTCACACCAATCTAGAAAAGAGCCAAAGCCAAAGCAATCACTATTAGAGTTTACTTGGCATAACTACCTTGGGAACCACGAGATTCTTAGGAACCGATTTGCATATCTGTTCTTGAGCTCTAGAAGAATTGTGGAGTACTGCCAAGTTCTTCAGACCCCTGAGCTTGCACACTATTAGCTGAATGTCATAGGCTCAGCCTTGTAACAATCTAGGGATGTGGCAGCCTGAGGAGCAAGAGAGGAATCCCTGCTGAGGGGATATGGTTCCATCAAGGCAGGGCAAGGGAGCTAGGAGGAAGGAGAGTAAAGAATCAGCCTGTATTCAGCACACTTGGTTCCCTAATACACCTCAGGGAGCATCATTAGGATTCTTGGAAGACCCACTCACTGCAAGTCAGGGCACTCTGCTAGCACATTGCTGTGACTGCCACCCAGAGGGGTGTTGATGGTACCCCAGGCACTAGCGATCAGGGAGACGCCAGGGACCAGGACCAGAAAATTCATACTTCAGCATACCTCCATGTCTTACAGCACCAGCACTTTCTGGCTTCCTTCTAGCACAAAGAATATAATTTGCACGGGCCTTAGGGTAATAGGCCACACATGACAAGAGACTGTATATCATCAAAACTTGTTCTCGTAAATCCTAAGACGTTCAGATCAGGATCCACCAGCAAACCCTTCCTATGGTTTAAGGACTCCGGTAAATTAACTGCTTTCCTGACTCCAGACCCTCTCCATTCCCTCCTGATGCTAGATCCTGCTCTTCCCAAGGGCCTCTGTCCCTGAAGAAGCTTAGAAATGAAAGCCACTGGTTGCTTTTGAGAATAAGGAGATTGACTAGACTCTTCCACTGTCATTCACCTTCCCAGCTTCTGCAACCTTCGATCAGCCATTCATAACTCAGTGCCTATTCAGCGCCAGGCACTGTGAGAGGAGCAGCTGATACAACAAGGAGCAAGGTGGACATATCGCTGTCTTGGAGTGTATGGTCTAGACGGAGATGTACACAACAAATACACCAACAAAACACACAAGGTGATGAGAGCTGTGAAGGAATGAATAGAACTCTGAGATAGGGACAAATATTGGGGCAGAGGATAACAGCTTTACGGGGGTGGGGGTGGGGTGCTCTCTGAGTAGTTGAGATTTAAGCTGAGACCAGAAAGATGAGTGTGTGTGTGTGTGTGTGTGTGTGTGATAGGAGTGTGGTGGAATGGAGCATTTCCTACAGGGAAAAGAGTTCAGGTCAGAAAGGAAAACAGTGTGTCTGAACAATACAACTAAAGGAGAGATTGCATAAGTTGAAGCTGAAGAAGTAGGCAGGGACCATATCATTGCAGCCATGAGAGTCTGGGAGAGAAATTTGTTTTACACTCTATGTATTAAAGAAAACCATTGTAGGGTTTTAATCAGGAAGAAACAGGATTAGGATAAATATTTGCTAATCAAATGAATGAATGGATTCATCCCCTCCCAACCCCACAGCTTTAGACAGTCTGTGCCTCCTGTGTCCTATCTCTTCTCCACTCCCTCTTCTCAGTATTACTGTCTTTTCATCACTGCTTTAGGCAGTATGAAAGCCAACCCTTTCTCTCCCTTATAACCCACTTCTGTCTACATTCAGACCTCACTGGGAGAAGAGAGCCACATGCCAACATAAGAGTTACCCTTTGAAAGATGGGGGACACACAGAATTGCTTGCTGACTTTTGCATTTGAAAATAAAGCTATTTTGCAATTTGCTCACGCCCAGCTGCTGGTCTGCTATTATATATGTAAATATTCCATGGGAATACGTATCTACTGGAATGGAAATTCCATAGGACATGCATCTTCCTTTCTTTAGTTCTGTGTGCAAATATGTTACCCAGCTCTGCAAACCCAGCAGAATCTGCCCTTCTGTGCCTGCTCACGTGCATTCTTACAACCTCCAGCAATTTCCTAACACCTCCCTGTGGGAAAGAGCAACAAATCTTATACTAGCAGCTGTTTATATTGGTAAGTAAAATTGAGGACTGCTAATGGCCTTTCTAAGTACCAAGTTTCTTTAGAAAAGCATTGGGGAGGACCAAAAGCAAGGGACTTCAGTGCCTGTATCTTGAGAAAAATACCTTACTTTCCAGCAGGGGAATGGTTTAAATGTATCCAGAGTATTTGTGGTTTTAAGAAGACTTTTTTTGACCCGTTTGTTGCATAAGATTGGCATGGAAATCTCAATTGATCATAGCCTTTATGCATCTTAAAGCATCAAAGTTCTGACCTTGTCTTTCCATAGCCCAAGAGAAAGCCTTGTGGCTTCTATCCAAAACAGTTCTTCATGCAGCGCATATTCTGCATAGCTAAATAGTTAATGGTCTACTCAAGCGTTGTATAATGTTCTGCATTTGTTTTTCTTCTCTTTATCCTTTTTTTTTTAATCTCCTCTAGGTGATTCACCAGGCATCCTTCTTCAACCAGCTGTGAGAGATTAAGAAATGTTATTTGCATTCATGGGAAGCATTCTCAGGCAAGGAACAATCTGCCTGTTGAATACATTCATGTAAATAGAACAAATGTTTTAAAGCTGAGCAAAATGAGAGCAAGGGGCACATGGGAGAGAAAAACCCACTACCTCTCAGCATGAACCATGCAGGACTTTGATCATAACTTCAAATGAGACTAGATCTTACCACGTGTGACAAGGATATGGATCCAGGATTTCTGCAATTCTGATTAGAGTTCAGGCTGGCACTAACCAGGCTTCCCTTTCTCCTTCAATTCCACCATTCCAGCTGTGGAGGATCTGGCTTTCAAACATGCATCTCAAGGGAGACTGCAGGGTGTAAGGGAAATGCAAGGGAGAAGGAGAAACACTGGCCCTGGAGCCAGAAGACCTGGGTTCTGCTTTCCACTGGGCCAATGATAAACATACTTCTTATTAATATGATTAAACTCAAGGCACAATTTAGAGATAATAAAAGTCACATTCATTGGGTGCCTCATACGTGTCAAGTGTCAAGCAGTATACTATGTATTGTACAAATGTGATCTTAAGCTTTTCCCATAGCTGCAGAAGTCTTTCTAACAAATGAGCAATTTTGGGCTCAACGAGGGTAGATGATTTGCCCACTGTCATTTTGCTAACTACAGGATTTTGATCAACCCATCAAGCTTTTCTGGACCTTAATTGTTTGTTCTCATTTTTTGTTTTTAATCTGAAAAATGTAGGGTTGGAATAGGTGAGCTCTAAGTTTCTTTCTAACGCCACCAATATTTGATTTGAGAAGTTCTCTTCAGCCCTACAAAATGTGGTGTCTCTCTGCAATCTGAGTTCTAACAAACTGGTTCTGCTGCCCAGTTCCCCTGAGTCTCTTTCACTGGACAAGAGAAAAAGAAAAGTCAACAGAGCAGTTGTGATGTAATAGAAATTACTTCAAACTACAACTTCCGGTAGTATAGCATCTGGCGCGGAGTCAGCATTCGGTGTTGGCTCTTCACATCAGGCCACTTGTGCCTTTAGTCAACTTGCTTATGCTTAATTTTCCATCTACTTCCTGATTTCTTCATTTTCTGAAGGTGTAGTTTAGATGACCTCTAGAATAGCTATACACCCTAATATTTTAAATTTAGGAAAATCAAAATGAAAGTTACAACGCGCCAAAATAATGAAAATCAGACCAAGAAAAAAATTTGTTTACTCTGCCGCTCCTCTTCAGTTCGTTCTTTTCTTTGCTTTCTAAGGCAATCTATAAGCCACAAATGGACATCCTTGTTCTCAAAATCTAACATTAAGGGAAATTATAGAAAGGAATATGCAGTTTGGCAAATTTGATCAAGTAGAATTTTTGAATGATCTTTGAAATCTACTGAAAGCTAGTGTACATGTGACATTACAAATGCAGGAAAGATGTTCAGTTCTAAACTTTTAGGAGATTTTGTAGCATTCTGATCTGCTTTCCACTCATAAGTAGTTTAGAAGGAAATGGCAGTTCACCAAGGAAAGAAAAATAATAGTAAAGTGTATTGTATCTATACGTACGCAAGTACAAAGTTATGAGAAAACTATTTGAAATATCACCATGGGAAAAAATTAGAAGTTTTTGATTTGTTTTTGTTTTGTTTTGTTTGTTAATGGAAGAACTTACAGGTCACACAGAACTAAATTGTGAAGCAAACCCACAAACTTCCATGTAAGAGCAAAGTTTTATTTTCTTGAAACTGAGAATAACTTATGTCCTCGAAGACTGCAGGTTAATCTTTGATTTGCTGGAAGCTTACCTGACAATTGAAGGGTGACACGTTCTGCAGCTTTGGGTTCAGACTGTGGTTGAATCTTTGTTTGCCAGAGTTCAGGATTGAGTTGGGGTAAAATCAGAGAGTTCATGCTCAGTGACCTGAACGTTCTGCCGTGACCTCCATGTCCTCTGCCCCTCCCTTCCACCACCACGTTCCTTACTGATGAAAGCAATCTGCCTAAATAGTTACCAACTGTTTACTTTATACTGTAAAAATACAGCTGAATGATACAAAGAATTCTAGGCTTGTATATATTTCTTAACTGGAAACTAATTTTTAGGTATCCTGCAAGGTTTCAAAATTGTTCCCAGATATTTAAATAAACCCTTAGAATTCCAGTTCAGAAACTTATTTTTTTTTTAATTGGAAATAACTTCAAACTTAAAGAAAAGCTGTAAGAACCTTAACGTCACCTACTCTCTGGGAAACCTATTTCAGAATGAGCTCAATTCAGAGAAAAGCAGAATCAGAAGAGAGGGAAAGATTACTAGTGATATTTTACCCGAAGTCATATTTAAAGTCTATCCCTGGACTTATCAGTTACATGAACAAACTCTGTCTTCATTTAAAAAAAAGAAACACTGCAAGAATAAAAATAGTACAAAGAACACCCAAATACCTTTAATAAGATTTGCCTATTGTTAACATTTTACCCTATTTCTTTTATCATTTACTTTCTCTCTGTCTTTGTCTCTAGGCCTCTCTCCATCCCTCTCTCTCTCTTTCTTTCCATATGTGTACATAAACATTTGCAGTTAAGCCATATACGTTGTAGCCTTTATATTTCAGTTTATATCTCCTGGAAACAGGAATATTCTCCTACATAATCTCAGTACAATTTTCAACTTGAGTAAATTGACTTGATACTTTCATACATTACTTTTATCCAAACTTCTATCCATTTTCCTATTTTTCAAATTGGTCCAATAGATATCTTTAATAGCAATTTTTCTCCTCGCATGGAGGATCAAGTCTAGGATCAGGAATTGCATTTACTTATTGTGTCTCTTTAGTTTCCTTTAATCTGGAAAATTTTTATAGCCCTTGTGTTTGATGATATTAGCATTTTTTTCAAATGTGATTTTTTTTTTTAAGATTGGCACCTGAGCTAACATCTGTTGTCAATTTTTTTTTTCTTCTTCTCCTCAAAGTCCCCCAGTACATAGTTGTATATTCTAGTTGTAGGTCCTCCTGGTTGTGTTATGCGGGATGTCACCTCAGCATGGCTTGATGAGTGGTGCCATGTCCACACCCAGGATCCAAACTGGTGAAACCCCAGGCCGCTGAAGTGGAGAGCACAAACTTAATCACTTGGCCTTGGGGCCAGCCCTGATGATATTAGTATTTTTAAAGAATATGGTTCCCAGCTATTTATAAATAAAATGTTCCTTTCTCCAGGATAGCTCATATGTTAGGCCACAAAACAAGACTTAATAAATTTCAGAAGACTGAAATCATATTGAACATCTTTTCCAATCACAATGATATGAAACTAGAAATCAATTAAAAGAAAAAAACTGAAAAATTCACACATATGTGGAGATTAAACAACATGCTACTGAACAGCCAATGAGTCAATGAAGAAATTTTAAAAAATCAAAACATACTTTGAGACAAATGAAAATGGAAAGACAACATACCAAAACTTATGAGATGCAGCAAAAGTAGTTCAAAGAGGGGTGTTCATAGTGATAAATGTCTACCTCAGGAAACAAGAAAAATCTCAAATAAATCACCTAACTTTACACCTCAACTAGAAAAAGAAGAACAAGTAAAGCCCAAAGTTAGTAGAAGGAGAGAAATAACAAAGATGAGAGCAGAATTAAATGAAAGAGAGACTAAAAAAACAATAGAAAAGATCAATGAAACCAAGAGTAGGTTCTTTGAAAAAATACACAAAATTGATAAACCCTTAGCTGGACTCACCAAGAAAGAAAGAAAGAAAGAAAGAGGGCTCAAATAAGTAAAATTAAAAATTAAAGAGGATACTCTACAACTGATACCACAGAAAAACAAAGGATCATAAGAGCCTTCTATTAACAATTATACACCAACAAATTGGACAACCTAGAAAAAAATAGATAAATCTCTAGAAACATACAACCTACCAAGGCTGAATCACAAAGATATAGAAAATCTGAAAAGACAAATAATGAAAAGGAGATTGAATTAGAAATCAAAAGCTTCCCTACAATGAAAAGTCCAGTACTAAATGGTTTCACTGGTGAATTTTACCAAACATTTAGAGACGAATTGATGACAATCCTTCTCAAACATTCTCAAAAATGTGAAGAAGAGTGAACACAACCAAACTCATTTTATGAAGCCAGCATTGCTCTAACACCAAGGCCAGACCGTGACACCACAAGGAAACTATATTCCCTGATGAATATGCAGAAATTCTCAACAAAATATTAGCAAACTGAATTCAGCAGCACATTAAAAGGAAAATACAGGGGCTGGCCCCGTGGCCGAGTGGTTAAGTTCGCGCACTCCGCTGCAGGCGGCCCAGTGTTTCGTCGGTTCGAATCCTGGGTGCGGACATGGCGCTGCTCGTCAGACCACGCTGAGGCAGCGTCCCACATGCCACAACTAGAGGAACCCACAACGAAGAATACACAACTATGTACCGGGGGGCTTTGGGGAGAAAAAGGAAAAAATAAAATCTTTAAAAAAAAAAAAATAGATCCTATATTTAAAAAAAAAAAAAAAAGGAAAATACACCATGATCAAGTGGGATTTATCCCTGGGATACAAGGATGGTTCAACATATGAAAATTAATCACTGTAACACATTGCATTAATAGAATGAAAGATAAAAATCATATGATCATCTCTATAGATACAGAAAAAGTGTTTGACAAAAGTTAACATCCTTTCATGATAAAAACTCTCAACAAACTATAGAAGAAATATACTTCAACAAAGTAAAGGCAATATGTGACAAGCACATAGCTAAAATTATACTGAGTGGTGAAAGGTTGAAAGCTTTTCCTCTAACATTAGAAACAAGATAAGAGTATCCACTTTTACCACTTCTATTTAACATAGTACTAGAAGTCCTTGCCAGAGCAATCAGGCAAGAAAATGAAATAAAAGTGAATCAAATCAGAAATGAAAAAGTAAAATTATCCCTGTTTACAGATGACACGATATTATATACCAAAAACCCTAAAGACTTCCCCCAAAAAACTGTTAGAACTAATAAACAAATTCTGTAAAGTTACAGGATACAAAATCAACATACAAAAATTAGTTTTATTTCTATACATTAACAATGAACTGTCTGAAAAGGAAATTAGGAAAGCAATCCCATTTACAATATCATCAAAAACAATAAAGTACTTTGGAATAAATTTAACCAAGAAGTTGAAAGATCTGTTCACTGAAAACTATAAGATATTGATGAAAGAAATTGAAGAAGACACAAATAAATGGAATGATATCCTATGTTCATGAATCAGAACAATTAATATTGTTAAAATGTTCATACTACCCAAACCCATCTATAGGTTCAATGCAATTCTCACCAAATTTCCAACAGCATTTTTCATAGAAATAGAAAAAATAATCCTAAAATTTGTAGGGAACCACAAAATACCTCAATAGCCAAAGAAATCTTGAGAAAGAAGAAAACTGGAGGCATCACACTTGTGTTTTCATAGCATATTGCAGAACTATAGCAATCAAACAGTATGGTTCTGGCATTAAAAGACACATGGACCAATGGAATAGAATCGAGAGTCCAATAATAAAACCATGCATGTATGGTCAACCACTATTTGATAAGGGAGCCAAGACTACTTAATGAGGGAAAGATAGTCTATTCAATAAATTGTGTTGGAAAAACTAGAAATTCACATGCAAAAGAATGAAACTGGAACCCCATCTTACACCACTGACAAAAATTAACTTGCAATGGATTGAAGACTTAAATGTTAAATTTGAAACCATGAAAATCCTAGAAGAAAACAGGAAAAAGTCATCATAATTTTTTTAGATATGACACCATAAGCAAACACAAAAAAAGTAAAAATAAATAAGTGGGACTACATCAAATTAAAAAGTTTCTGCACAGCAAAGGAAACAATCAACAGAATGAAAAGGCAACCTAAAGAGTGGGAAAAAAATATTTGTAAGCCATATCTCTTAAGGGGTTAATATTCAAAATATGCAGGGAACCCAAACAACTCAGTAACAAAAAACAATTCGATGTCAAAATGGGCAAAAGACCTAAATAGACATTTTTCTAAAGAAAATATACAAATGGCTAACAGGCACATGAAAAGGTGCTCAACATCACTAATCATCAGTGAAATGCAAATCACACCTGTTAGACAAGTGTTATCAAAAAGACAAATGCTGGGGATGATGTGGAGAAAAGGGAACCCTTGCACATTTTGGTGAGAATATAAATTGGCATAGCCACTATTGAAAACTGTATGGAGTTTCCTGAAAAAATTAAAAATAGAACTACCATGTGATCTGCTAATTCCACTTCTGAATATATATCTGAATGAAATGAAATCACTCTCCTGAAGAGATATCTGCACCTCCATGTCCATTGCCGCATTATTTACAATAGCCAAGACATGAAAACAACCTAAGTGTCCATTGATGGATGGATGGATAACAAAGGTGTGGTATATATACACAACAGAATTTTATTCAGACATCAAAAAGAAGGCAATTCTGCCATTTGTGACAACAGGGATGAAACTTGAGGACGTTATGGTAAGTAAAATCACTAAGACATAGAAAGACAAATACTGTATGATCTCACTAATATGTGGAACATCAAAAACTAAATTCATAGAAACAGAGAGTAGATTGGTGGTGGCCAGAGGTCAGGTGGGGGATATTGGTGAAAGTGGTCAAAGGGTATAAACCTCCAGCTGGAAGATGAATAATTTCTGGGGATCTAATATACAGCATGATGACTATAGTTACCATACAATAACTATACTGTATTGTATACTTGAAAGTTGCTAGGAAAATAGATCTTAAGAGTTCTCACCATCCCCCAAAAATGTTAACTATGTGAGGTGATGGATGTGTTAAATAACCTTATTGTGGAAATAATTTCACATACATACATGTAACAAATCAACAAATTGTACACTTTAAACTTGCATAATGCTAAATGTCAACTTTCTCTCAATAAACTGGAAAAAATTGGTTTTGATTTTAAAGTCATGGGATTAAGTGAAAAGGAAGAAATAATTCCATAGATAACACACCTGGATTCACAAATCTGTGTTTCTGCCTGGGATGAGGGATTTGCCTTCCATTTTGGAAGTAAAATCAAAGTTCTATAAGACAGTTTTGCATTTGGACTCAACTGATACTTTCAATAATTATTCAATTGAATTCCCTCTGCTAAGTCATTAAGAGTAATAATCCCTCTTCATACATAATTTCTAAATCATTTAAATTAGTCCTTTGAAGAAAAAAACTTCCATAGAAGTGGCAAGGGCCTCCCATATGTGAAACTCTAAAGCACTTTTTTCTTTTTCTTGCTGAGGAAGATTTGCCCTGAGCTAATACCTCTGCCAATCTTCCTCTATTTTGTATGTGGGTCACCACCATAGCATGGCAGATGAGTGATGTAAGTCCATGCCTGGGATCTGAACCCGCAAACCCAGGCCACTGAAGTAGAGCATGCCAAACTTAAACACTTCTCCATGGGCTGGCCCCTCTGAAGCACTTTCTAACTGAAAGGATGAAGTGAGGGTACTCATTTGAGAGCCTTCTGATACAAGTGTTCTAATATCATGGCTACTACCCATGCTGACCCAAATAATCTACACTATAGTCAGATCTACATTATATTTAATTTAAAATGTAGTTTTAGGGACCAGCCCCATGGAGCAGTGGTGAAGTTCACATGCTCTGCTTTGGCGGCCTGGGGTTCACCAGTTCAGATCCTGGGCAGACCTAGACACCACTTGTCAAGCCATACTGTGGCGGTGTCCCACATAGAAGAAGTAGAAGGATTTACAACTGTGTTATGTAAGATATACAACTATGTACTGGGGCTTTGGGGGAAAAAAAATGTGGAGGATTGGCAACAGATGTTAGCTTAGGGCCAATCTTCCTCACCAAAAAAGCATATCTTTAAAAAAAAAGTGTAGTTTAAGGTGATTTATTTAGGGGAAAAAAAGAAGTCTAGAGTCTATACAGGTTAGCATTATTTTCAACTCATCAGAGTAGGAAACTACAAAAGTTAAAGGAAACTTCACGGGTAGTAATTTGCACTTTTCTCTCCAATTCCAGGAAAAAGATCCTTCATCAGCTTTGGTTTAGTATCTGAAAAATGGCTTTGACTTACCTTGTAAATTTCGATGATATGGGCCATCTGCTCTATGTGATAAAATAAAGGTGGTGATTTATTTCTGTGCCTTTATCCTATGAATAAAACACAGCTCAGATTTGCATCAAAGAGCAAAACCAAATTACTTATACATTGAGATGAATATAAACACAAAGTTTCCAATATCTTAATGAAGAAGAGGTAGGCCTCAACTGACTACACTTCAAATCATACTCAGGTCAGGTTGACTAGGGTTTTTATGACTTATATAAAATTTAAACCAAAAATGTAAAAAAATTCTAGTAAGATTCTCCAACAGGATAAGGTATTTGTCAATCTGTGTCATAATCACTAAGTTAAAATTGGATACTAATAATCAAATGAAAATCAAATGATTTAAAAAGTACCAAACAATCTGGGAAGGAGTACTAAAAGATCTAAGAAAAATGTTGGGTGCTGCTCTCAAAAAAGAAAGAAAAAGAACTTCATTTGAAAGCAAAGATGGCTTTGCACTTTCCGGGACATCTAATGAAACTATGATTTTGCTTCTTTACCTTTGATTTTGAAATATTTTATTTTGTCAGATTCTCCAAATACCTTCAAGTTTTAATACAATCAAACCACAAGAAATATGCATTTTTGGAAATTTCTCCCAATTTTTAAAAGTCAACAAGCAAAATGAAGCAAATGTAGTGTTTTTGTTCTGTCACTTCTCCCCCACTTACCTCTAACGCTGCCTCTCTTTGTTTTTCTAGATCAAAGAAACAAGTAAGTAACTCATAGAACAAAAAAGTGAATTATTGGTCTAGTGCTCACCTCGTAGTGGTAGTCTCTAGAGCATTCAAAGAAAAAATCACTTTTGGTTGAAGTTCAATCATCTCAGACTTTCAAGATTTAATATGCTTTCTTTTATATAAGAAGATGACAATTGATGCATCAATAGGTCATCTGTTTTTGAGTTGCTTTTCCAGATGGACACACACCTAACATCTACATTCTAGTTGTTCTCACAAAAAATTATTACTTTGGGGAGATGGTTATCTCAATAGCAAATTCACTGGGCCTCTTGAACACTGATATTCTCAGTGTCTTAGTTCTTTTTCAGTTAAAACTTAAATAATAATAACGCCTAACTCCCAAGTTTTATGTGGATTAAATCAGATTTGTTAATGTACAGAACTAGAACAGAGGTGAACACACAGTAAATGTTTATAAACACTTGTTCAATTTGAAAGTCTTGGTCTCATTAGTAACTACATTAATCCTGTACCAAAACCAGGGAAAAAAGAATAAATTCTTACTAAAAATGGATTAGGAGCTTTTAGAGGTAATTACAGGAAAGATTTTTAGTTCTTTTAGATTTTACAACAAAAACTGACCTAAACACAGGCCAAGGAATTATTATTTGCCACTGTAGTTGTTTTTCTTTGGAGGGGGGAAATTACAGCTAAGGCCCCAAACCAAAAACCAGAGTCACTAATCACCACACATCCAGGGTTCAAATTCTGCTATCTGCCAATAGTTGGGGCTGGTTTTGCCCAGTTTACTGAGAAGTGCAAATTCAGAATGGCCCCCAAAACCACCAATACCATATCATCAATATGGACAGAGAGAGGAATTTGTACCCAGAGGGAATGTTAGAATAAAGTGATTGTTGAGAAACCCTTCCTTTCCTCCACAGCAAGGAGGGAGACTCCAAGAGAATCTTCTGTAAAGATGGTGATGCCTGAAAGAAGAGGAGATGGCCACTTCCTTCTCTGGCTACACGTCACTTAGCCAGTGTCCTTGCCAGTCAACTTCTGTGGTAACAAGCATAAGAAAAGAGAATCTAAGAGAATGGAGATGGCAAGAAAACGTGAGTACTCTATGAATAAGATAGAACCATACAAAATAGCTGAGTCTGAGGTTTCTTGCCAATATTCCGCACAAAATATCCCTTTAGATAAAGGATCCTAGGACCAAGATGATGGTGGTATGTGGGAAAGGAGTGAAGAGGAGAGGGGAGCAGATGGTGCAGAGGTGGAGAAGAGTATAGAAACGTTAATCCTGAGCTACACAGTCGGGAGGTCCTCCTCTCCATGTGGGCCTCTGAAGAGTCCACAGGCATGCCCCAATGAGAGAACCAGCATTTAGATACCTTCCACTTAGATGCCTCAAAGCCCAACCAATATTCACTGAGAAATGAGAAAGAGCAACAACTGACCCAAGAGAAGACTGCATCCTTCTTAGTTAACTAAGGAGACTTTTTCATTTTTCTTCTCCCTACTTTCCCCTGAAACACACTGAAGGAGTAGAGCTATGACCAAAAAGCAAAGGAGGGATATATGAAAGAATGGCTGAGCCTCCCCTACCTTTCCTCAGACACACGCTGTGAACCACAGCAGTAACAGGTCTCACTGCATTGGGAAGAAAAGGAGCTCTTCAGTGGAACAGCACAAACCAACCCTAAAATGTATATGCAAATGCAAAGGACCAAAAATAGTCAGGACAATCTTAAAGAAGAACAAGGATGAAAATGTTACACTATCTGATTTCAAGACTTTCTGTAAAGCCATAGTAATTAAGCCAGCATAGTGTTGGTGTAAGCATAAGTGAGCAGATCAATAGAACAGAATAGAGTCCTGAAATAGACCCAAATATATAAGGTCACTTGATTTTGACAAATAATGGTGTCGAAGCAATTGAATATCAATATGGCAAAAAAAAAAAAGAACATTGATACCCATCTCATATTGCGTACAAAAATTAATTTGAGAGGGATTATAAAGCTAAATGTGAAATGTTAAACAATAAACCTTCTAGAATTAAACTGTGCTCTGAGGTGCCTTGGGGTGTTGCAGCAAAGTCCAAGGGTGCCATACAATATTTTACATTCATGAGGAAAAGAGCAACACCAATTCTGTCAGACCCTTCCCAAACTAACAGCTCAAGGTCATTCACACTTTCAACATTACATTGTGCTACATTTCATTCCATGCATATCTCTGCAAAACTAGGTCTTCAATGGTAGCTATTATAAAAAGCAAGTACTGTGCAAAACTTAACATGTGACAGGGTGTGAAGGTGTTGGTGTCCAATGCAATTCCAAGATTTGAGAAGCTGTGTAGTGCAATAGGCTTGCATCCCATTAGTAAGTAATTGTGCCTAAGAATAAAATAGGAATCTTATTTTTCTTTTAATAATTTATATTAATTTTTCAAACATCTACTATATTTTAGGCAATAAATCCTTATTAAGTGGCTTAGACCTCCCTAATTAATAAGCAGAATTGTTAGGTTTTCCTTCTGGCCGAGCAGCATTCTGAAAAAATTATTAACATAGTGAAAGCTCCATAAACCAAGATAGTTTAGGAAACTCTCTTGTAGAAGAAAATACGAGGGAAAAAAGATTCATGACCTTGGAGCCGGTCTTAAACAGGAACAAAAAGCACTATACATAAAAAAAAATTAATAAAATGGAATGCATCAAAATTAGGAACTTCTATTCACACAAGACATTAAAAGAGAAAAAAGGCTAGCCACAGACTCGGAGAAGATATTCACAACACATACACCTGAAAAAGAACTCATAACTAGAAATATAAAGTATTCCTACAAATCAATAAGAAAGACAAAGAACTGAATTTTTTAAATGTGCCAAGAACTTAAGCATTTAATATTTGCTTGAACAAAGCAGATATTAAAATGATCAATAAGAATACAAAAAGAAGTCATCTTCATTGCTCATAAAGGAAATGTGTATAAAGCCTCAATGAGATTCCACTGCACACCCACTAGAATACCTAAGATGAAAAGGACTGTTAATGCCAAGTGTGGTTACAAATGTGAAACGATAGAAACTCTAATGCATTCCTGATGGAAACATACTTGGTTTGACCATTTTGGAAAACTGTTGGCAATATATACTAAGACTAACCATACGCCTACACCGTGACCCACAGGAATTCCATTCCTGGCTATATACGCACAAAAAATGAATGCATATGTCCACCAGAAAACATCTATAAAAATATTTATAGTAACTTTATGCAAATAGCCAAAATCTAAGTCAACACAAATGTCTGTCGACGGGAGAATGAATAAATAAGTAATGGTATCCTCAAACTGTAGAATATAAGAGAACTACTGTTTCACACAACAACACAGATGATTCACAGGTTTTATGTTGCACAAAAGAAGCCAGGCACTGCAGAACACATACTCTGTGATTCTTTTTTACATGATGTTCAAGATCTGGCAAAACTAACTGATGATTATTGAATTCAGAATAGCAATTACCCGGGAGGAAGAGCTATTGCCTGGAAAGGACCTAACAGTGGTGCTGGAAATGCTCCATGTCTTGATCTAGGCGGTGGTTTCTGACTTTGTGCATATGTAAAATTCCATTGAGCTGACATTTTATGCATTTTGTGTGTGTGTATTATACTTCAGTAAGGAAATTGTCAGAATTGAGTTTTAAATGACAAGATAATTCTAAACAAATTGCTAGAATATTATGCAATCTGACTAAAATATTAAGTGCAAGGGCATTCAACCCAGCACAGTTGATAGCAGTTATTTACAGATAAAAAATATTCCATATTTACATCCCTCACAATTGGATATTCCTCGCTATACAGGTCGGTAAGTACCGTATAACATTGTGCCAAAAGTATGGGTTCATAGGTTCTAGCTGCCCACTTGCTATCTCTGTAACACTGATAAGTCACCTAGCCTCTCTTTAAAACCAAGATGAAAAGGTCATCTACCATACTGGATTGTTGAAAAAAATTAAATGGATAATATGTGCCTGGCAGAGGGTAAGCACTAAATAAAGGTTATATTTTATCATTTTCACTATTTCATTTCTCTTTCATAAATCTCTAGTAAGCTTGAATATGCCTTTCTAAACAATTTATGCAACTGCAGCAGTATCATTTGAAGTATATACACAATTGTAGTTACTCTGATTGAGATCATTTTAAAACAAGGAAATCAGATGGAAGTTGGGAAGAAAAAGGGAAGGTAGCATTGAATGGATGAGGATGAGCAAGAGTAAAGGTATTTGTAATAAAGCTTTGAAAAAGAAAAAATAATGCTATAAGCACAATAATCCTATTCCTTAAAACAGCACACCAGGGTCTGTGCACAAGAGGGCCTGAAGTCATCATAGTAGAATTAAAACAACAAAACCCTATTAGAGGATTGAGAGATAGCTACCCAACTGGACCAACATTATTTATCTTGAGAGTCTGAGTTATTCTATGTCTCTGATGCCAATATGGTACCAGGCAAATGGAGAGGAGAGCAGTCATCATCTCAGAGTTATAAAATCACTATGGCAATGAACATTTGAATACCTGACTAGAGAGAAAAAAAAATTGAGTCAGTGTCATGTCTGTATCAACGTAAGATTGATAAAGTAAATTCCAAAGTAAAATTCCAGTCATGTTTTTGAAATGGCGAAAGGAGAGTTGTTAGATAATAAATGAAAGTCAATTATAGTGTACCCATTAAATTAAGATGTGTAAAATGTTTTTGTAATCACTGTGCTATTTTATTGGTTTTCATAGAGAAAAAAATTTGTTCATAGCTTCACTCAAGACCTTGTGTTCTCAACCCTATTTTGTGCTCATAATGCGTTAAGTTTCTTTACTGGGAATTCTCTTACCATATGATTATTTCAGAATGTTAATCCTAAAGAAAGGAGACATGATACTCTAGTAAAACATTATCTTGAGTGAATACCTGTAACTCTAAGATTTCTAAGTCCACTTGAGGGTCTATAATGTTTTTAATTCCTCATTAGTTGTGTTGAAATAAGGGACCTGATTCTCCTCCTTTTTAACTACTAATCAGAAAACTTAATTTTTTCCTGGGCTTAACCAGTTTTCAATGGCCAAAATCCCTAGCAAGTGTCTCTCTCAGCCTTATGAGACATAACTCTTTAAAGAGATGCTTTTTTCATTGTTTAAGGTAGAATTTTGTGAGCAGTAATGATGAATATGATCTACTTTTACCCAAGGGCGGGTGAAAACTGGCTGGTTATGCTGCCCTTTCAAATTTCCACTCTTTGCGCCCCTAATCCTGGCCCCTTCATATTCTGACTATTTTTGAGCTGTTAGGATCATATCCATTGGAACCAATCTCTAAGGCAAATATGGACAAATTAAAGGGTAGAAGATCTGGGAGACATTTGACACATCCCTCATGGGCCCTGAAATAATAAAAAACAAAGAAACCTAAGAGACCAGCTCCTTGGAAAAGAATGTGAGGAGTATTTGACATTGCCCGGGATGGCACGGCTGAGATGAATACACTCGCTGTTCTGGAACAGGCAACGTGGGACTGCAGCCCCAGCTGTGATAATAGGAGCACGCTGACCCGTGACTACATCTTGACTGAATTGCAGGTCTTGAATCTAATCATTATGTTAAAAAGAGGTGTTGAGCCTACGAAAAGAAGGCAAGTCTGGAAAAAGAGACACGGCAATATGTTAAAGCCAAACTTTAACCTAAAATCCACAAATATATGTCATCCCACCTGCTATTTGTTTCTGCCAGAGCTGTCATCCAGTGATCTAGAGATGAGAAAGGGGAGCAACAGCTTTTACAAGAAGTCATAACGTGTGGTGTGAAATTGCGTCTGTTGCTGAAAGGCCATATTCCCACGTAGCATAATTTCCATCCCTTTAGGGGTGCTCCACAAACTTCAGCACACACCTGAGGAATACACTGGTTCAGCAAGCTGACAGCATGAGGATTTCTACTCTTTTCTATTTGAAACGAGAAAAATGATTAAGCCATATTTCTCAAATCTTGAAATATATCACACGCTGAGAGCTATGTCCTACTAAACATAAAAACGCCTTCTCAGGAAGGAGGCCCCAGGTCTGGTAAACAGGCTTAGTAAAATCTCTTGCTATGTCATTGTCCCCAGAAGGTCTCTAGCACTCGCCAGGAGCAGTGGTTGCCTCTGGGAAATAAAATGAGGAAACTGAAGAACTGGGAAACAGCAGGCAAAGGAGACTGGCATTGCGCATCTTTTTGTACTCTTTTCGATATTTTTCCACTTGCATATATTAGGTTGGAGCCTAGTATCTATAATATCTTACATTTATATAATACTTTGAAGTTTTACAAATCTTTTCATATCAATTCTCCCACTTGAGACTCTGTGAGCTGCATGAGTTTGTATTATCAGCTCCATCTGACCAATGGGGAAATTCAAATCAAAGAGCTTTAGAGATTTTTTATGGGTAAACACTGGAGGCCAAACTAAAATGGAGGCAAACTTCCAAACACTAGTCCAATCCTTATCCCACTGCACTAAGTTACCTTCCAGGAAGGGGGAGAGGGGAAATGAGAAAAGAAAGGCAAATGATTTCCTTCTGAGGAGGGTAGTTAAAATCAGCAGTTTTGGAGAATATTATCAGTAATATATCAATATTATGATAATATTATCAATAAACCAACCAAGTGATACCACTAAGGCTACTTCAAAATCTAATTCAAATTATTTCAATTATTAGATAATAAAAAACTTCTCTTTATATTTGGCTCACCAAGCATAAATAACAACATAAATTTTAGTTATCTGAGAACAACCTAACAAATTTCTTTTCTGTCATTCATAGGGCCAAATCATATTTCTAAAGTAAAATTTAATCTGAAAGCTTTTCAGTAAAATGTCCTTATAATTAGGTGTTTTTAAAAAATATTTTGAAAATGATAAGCTCTAAGCATCATTTATTAGCAGATTCTGATAGTCTCTTCTGTCACTGTTACGGCTAAGAAAGCAACACTAATCCACACACTGCAAATATAAAAGATAATAACTGAAGTCATATATGCTTTGGTTTGCAAAGTTAAAAGGCACAATATGTTCCTAAGCATGAGTGAGGACCACATAAGCATCCCCAATGACTCATCACGTGAAGTCATTAGCCCTTGTCAAGCCTAGTGACCTGGTGATCTGATTTCCTCCCATTCCTTTCCCTAATCCTTTTGTGTAATTTATGTGGCTTATTAACCCTGATGGTTTGAGCCCTGATAGGAAGGCCCAGGTCCTAGTTTCAGTCCTTGTGTTGGTGCCCTTACTACAGCCTTGAGATCGAGTCAAGTGTTAAACAGCCTCACAACTTCACACTTTGCTTACAGCGGGCCTTGGGGACAGACTGTGTGGGGAGCAGGACAAATCTCCCTGTGCAACTGGAAAAACCACTCAGGACACGAGGGCAGAGCAGGAACGGTCTCAGGTGTACCACACACAACTGAATTTGATGTTCTGCAATTACCACCTAGACCTTAACAAGCTTCTCCTGTATGGTCAGCTAAGGGTTCCATCCTATTAGCAGAACTTAATGCCAGGAGACTCCCCACACTTGGGAACTCTGATGAAGGACTTCCTGCCTTGTTCAGTGTTACCTTCCGAGCAATCAACATAGGACATCATACATAAGAGAAATGCAACAAGTGTTCCTTTAATAAATAATCTTGGCTGAAATTAATATTTAGGTGAGAACAAATTTAGAGAGAACGAAAAATATACACTCTACATATTTTAGATGGTTGGGACTATAGAATGAAAAAACAACGAAATTTTACAATTGAATAGGTATCATAAATATTTCCTATATAATATCTGATTTCGCCTTTATCACAGAGAAATCAAATAACCAAAACTGATCTCCCTCAAAATGTCTTCTCAGACATGAAAACAAATTATTTGACTTCAGTGTGCTACTCTTCCCCCTAAACTGCCTAGCTTTTACACTAAACATAGTTTAGTGTTAAATATTCTAGATAAAATTGCTCTGAAATTCGCTGGAT
Organism: Equus quagga; assembly: GCF_021613505.1. NCBI lineage: Eukaryota > Metazoa > Chordata > Mammalia > Perissodactyla > Equidae > Equus > Equus quagga. The sequence goes on along the minus strand of NC_060288.1, from coordinate 20,059,324 downwards.
ATTATTTTCAAATGCTGTGATTTAAAAAAATAATATCTAGATTTGCTTTAATTCCTCATGTCTGTGGTGATTAATGTTCCTAAGAAGTTTAAGGAGGAAAGGGCAAACATTTGCTTATAATATATCAAAGAGTTTTTAAACAACCACAGATTATTAATATAATAAGATAAATAAATATTAAATATTTGGGGGCATGCTTATCTTTGTATAAAATAGTGGAGGGGCAGATTTTAACATAAGAGCTGTCACTGCCAGTCTGGCACCTACAAGGGGAGACTCCTGGACATCACCTGTCTAACCCATGGGGCACCACATAGAAACCCATCAATGCTTTGACTCCCTTTAAATCATCCAAGAGAATGCTTCAAACACAAGCAAGCACAATTGGTACTCATTATGCACGGGACATCAGGAGAATGACCTTACGAAGAACTCATGTGCCTCGCTTCCTGAGCATCTCTATCAGGGCATGTAACATAAGATAAATCATAGCAGAGGATTTCTCCCAAATTTCCTGATGAGAGAACCATGACCTTTTCAAGTGTAAAGTGATGGATTGAACAGGGAAGGCAATATGTAAATTTTTAAAAACAAGGCTGGTGAAAAACCAGTGACGGGTCTACAAAAGTGAGCTAGAATACCTCTCAGGTGCCCTCAGTCAGGAAGCAAAAGGAAAAGGTTACATCTGTCTGAAACACCAGAACTTGTTAAGCAAGAAATGAAGTTAAAATCAAGTTCACTGTAAGAAAATGTACATGAGCCAGTTCTTAATTGCCCCATTCAAAGTCGTCAGTGTTCCTGGAAAGGTGGGTGGCCAGTTGTTTGTAGCACGCGGCCTGTCTTCTCTGGCTGGTGCCTCTGGATTGGCTGCTGAGTGGAGACCAAACACGGAGCCTTTCAAGTCTACGTTGAGGGAGCAGCGCAAATCCCCTTAGACAGCTCTCCATGGTGTGAATTTATGGTGCCCCGTGTAGGCTGCAATTTTTATAATAGTCACTTAGTTACTTTTAATCACACATCACAAATTCCATTACATGCTGGCCCTTAAAGAGTCTTGTACTTTGAAAGAAATAATCTAAACTCTTTAGTCATCATCTGGCTCCAAATTCACTATCTTATTGTCCAGAGGGGAGTCTGAAAATGTGAACTGAATTTATTTCTCCATAGGAAATAAACATCCACCAAGGCACATATACTCTAATTTTTGATTCTTGCACAGTTAATAGAATTGTTGGTTGGTTATTTTTTGTACTTCCCCACAAGATCCAGTCACAGCTTTCTACTGCATTCCAATCAGACCGGCAGTGAGAGATATCAGACATTCCCAATAGACCCTAGACAGGAACTGGGGACGGCAGAGAGAGTAGGATGCAACTGATCGGCTGAGACATCCACTCTTTGATGTGTGAGCTGAGATATTTCTACACAAAGATGCCTGTCTTGCTGCTAAGGTGAAATGAGAAGGCAGATCCAGTGAAAAAGGTCCTTTTCCTCTGAAAAACCTAGACTCTCTCAATAGAAAGTATCCTGGTGGTCCTCATGGTCCTCAGCTCTGACTCTTAGAAAAAGGCCCAGATTCTACTACTTTGAATGGACATGACCCTTTAGATGTCTTGGCGTTTGTTTTTCCTGCCCATAGGCTCACCCTAGATGATGTGCTTGCCCTGATTCTCTACCAGACCAAGATTGCTGCCCAAGTCATGGCCTGTTTGCCCTCAGATTCTATTTGTTTCTGTCCCTTCCCTTGCTCTACTCTGTATCCCAGCATATGATGCCTGCCAGCTGGTGTTTCCCAGGCTCAGCTGGCTCAGAAGCTTCTGGCTTCTGACTGGGTTCGGCAAATGGGGATCCCAGGCAAGAAGGAAGGGAGAACGAGGAAATTTCTCCTCCTCTTCACCTCCCGCAGCATTGCCAGCAGCAACTGTGTATCCTCAACACTTAACAGAGCAGGAGGAAAATACTCGAATTCTGGAGCTCCTCCTAGGTTGCCAAGGAACCTTCTCCTTTGACATGTGAATGCTCAATATATTTGCATTTTTTCCAGTCAGCTTTAAAGATTCAACCACAAGGATTTAACATCATAAAAAACAAATGGAGAAATTTGAAATTCCAAGTCACTGAGAGCACTCTGGTCAGGAAAGTGAAAAATTATGAAACCACCTCCAGCAGCATTCCCCCTTTCAAAGGGCTCTCAAACTCTTAGACAGTGCTCTTCAAAATGTCCAGGAGCCATGGGCATTACCGACCAAGGCATTTCCAGAAGGAACAGGAATATGCTTTTAACCAGCCCTAGATGATTCTTCTGAACACTAAGCTTTGAGAGTGACTTCACATCTCACTAGAATCAAATGCAGCAGAGAATTAAATGAGAATGGGATTTTTTTTCTTTCTACTTTCTCCACACTCACTCCTAAATGTCAATCTATTGTCTTAGAAAAAGGAAAAAAATGTTCATGTATCTTGGTACAAGCATGAAATACGTACAGGTCCTCTTTTCATTCACTTTAATAAGGAAAGGATAGGGAATAAAAGAAATAAGATGTGATGCTGGCCAAAAGAGGGACATTATACTTGGAATATTCTTATATGTTCTAAAGTTGCATCCATATTTAGAGTCCTTACTTAGAAATTATTGAAAAAAAGACACTCTTTCTTTTGTAGGACTTCTTTTAAGGAAGGTTAGAGAAAGCTCTCAGTTATTTTTTGCTTTCAGCTTTGCCCAATTCTAAATCCGATGAAAAAGTGTCCTACTTGTGGGAGACTTTATTTTTACGGCATTCTCCTTTCTACTGTTATAATAAACATAGCTACCTACAGTCACATGCTTCAAAACTGGATGGAACCATGGCCTATATTATACTCCAGACAAAACTGGCTTCTAAAAGAAATGTAGGTATTTTGAATGCAATCCACTTGAGTCCAAGGTGCCATTGACAGGCGGCGGGCTGCATATAAAGCTCCTTTAGAATATCCCCTGCTAAAGTGGTCTACATTTCAAAGTGGAAGCCAATCTTCATTGCCACTGGAGTCAATATTTTTTGAGTTATCAAAAAGACTTCCACCTGACACAGGACATCTGATAACCTGACTTGGGGTTGGATACTGATTCTGCCTGAAAACAGCTGTGTGAGCTGCCTAATCTTCCTGGGCCTCAATTTTCTCATCTTTAAGATGAAGTCTTGAAACTTAATGCTGGAAAGTATAGCATGCCATGCAATAGGGAGGCAGCACATCAACCAGATTCCTGCCCCAAATCATGTTCTATCTTGCATTTTCTTATCAGTCTATAAAATTGTAAATACTAACTTACACAACAACCTTTGTGTCATTGACTACAAAATAATTTCAGGTTCATTTTCCAACTAAGTGGAAAGTTAGAGAACACTTGGCCCAATGCCATGAAGTTTAGTATTTGAGGGGAAGAAAGAGGATGACAGAATTCAGGATGGGAAGATGCTCTGGACTGAGATAAGCTTAGTGACTCACAACAGGCCACCAGCAAACCTGGGAATTAACATCTTCCTCGGTTACTACTTGAATAATAAGGAAATTTTAGGGGTCTTAAGAATTATCACCTGCTTCAGGAGGAGCTCTAATCATCTACATCTAAACAGTTCAGCTTAGAATGTCCACAGAAGAGAGAGAAACTTGGAATGGTAATCCAGGATTTCTTGGCTTCTCAGGGAGTACTCTGAGGAATTGGGTCCTTACCTCAAGCCAAGAACAGATGTTCTGTGGGGAAACCTCCAGAAACCAAACTGTGGCCTGGAGCAGCCCCTTGAGGTTAACTCTGAAATTGCTTTATAAGCCTGTACTCTTTCTATCCAAGCGTTTTCCCACCAAGGAAATACAGAATTTTGCAATTAAATCTATCAACATCCTTTCAGGTCAATTCAGAAATACTGATTTGGTGATATATGTCAATGTAAAGTTAATAACATTTAAACTAATGTCTCTTTTCCCCAGACTTCCTTTCCAGATTGTGTTGATGGAGTGGGGAGTGGAGAGGTGGGGTGGGGGGGGGTGGAGGGAGGGAGTATATAATTCAGTCTTGAGATATTACAATGGGCTTAGTGCTGTAGGGTACAGGAAACTTTTGTTTTACCTATGATTTTATTTGTACTCAGCCTCAATAACTTTTGAAACAAATTAGTCAAAAAAGAAGACAATTTATGTTTAAGCTTAAGCTTATTACTTAGATAAATACTTATAAGAATAACTGTGTTTCAACAACCACAAGGACAAGAATAAGGATGAGATCATATTCCCAGTTTATTCAAATTTTGGTTTAGTTCTCCACTGAATATTTTATTAAGAGAATCAAAAAGTTGAGAAGATTCTATTCTCCCACGTAAACTAAAAGCCACCCAGTAGTTGAGAAATTGGAAACCACGAAGCTGAAGAAGAAAAATGAATGCTTTGGAGCATGAATTTTTCCATTAAATTATGCCAATAAACTTAGAACCTTGAAAGTTACTATACTCAAATATTGAAAAAAGGAAGGAAATCCTCTTTGTCTACCTTCAGACTAGGACAGGAAATTGAATGAATAGAGTAGCAAGATTTTTCAATCCTGCTAAGATAAAATTCATCAATTCATTATTTTCCTGTTAACTTAATACCAATCAGTATGAATTGAATGTAAATTTATTAACGTGCAAGATAACTTTTCTAATTTTTCAATTAAAAAAAAGAAGCCTAAGTATATTTCTAATTATATCTTCCCTAAGCTTTGCAGATGAATTCTTGTTTTTCCACTGGTTGAGTAAGAACACCAAAGATGAATTAAGGTTGTTATGTTAAATCAGAATAAGAACAACTCTCATGATTTAAAAACCACAGAAAGTTGCTGAGCTCGAGTGTTCTTATCTCGTACTAGTTAAAAGTTAGTGATAGTAGAAGAGCATGTATAATTTAAAGTTGGATTAAAGTGCAGGATGCAATGTTATCACAGTCATGTTAGCATATCCTAGTTGTCCCCTACTAATTCGGGTGACATATGGAGTGGAATAAAGTGAATTTATTGCAGTGACTCAATTGTTCCTTTCATTTCTTTCTTCTCTAACAATCTTTCTTTCTCTTTGTCTTCCCCTCATTGAAAAAACAAGCCATTTATAGGATTCAGTGGATGGGGTATGGATTTATAATCAGGATTTCGGGGTTCTAAAACAGTGTTTGCCAGTAATTAACAAAATAATCATCTAGTCATTCAATTTCACTCTAAATGATACAGTTGCAAAGGTGATTTCTTAATATTCCTTGATTCTACATTTATAACATACTATTGTCCAACTTTATTTCAAGGAGGGATAAAAGGAGGGAGCAAATATAAAGCCAAACGGAATAAAGAAAGAGGCTTAAAATTAAATTTGAGATATAATCCCAGTATTATCTTCAAAAGTTTCTTAAGTCTGGCTTTGGTTGTTACAAATTAATCTAAGTAGGCCCTCCCACTGAGATTTTCTTATCTGTAATAGAAATATTGATTCCACTGTGACCTCTGTCTCATGTATCCGGAGACCTCTCACTGATGTGGCAAAGGAGGTACCCTTCTCTGTAGCAAGGAGAGGAGTTCATTCTAAGTTATTTTCCACCACATCCTTCCCACCTTCCGTCATCACTCCCCACTCCTGTGTAATTTGTGCAAATGTACCACTATTTTCTCCCACCCTGTCCACGCTTCTCCCTTAAGCTGCCTTATTCATCGTGTGCTCAGCGCCCTCTCTCTCTTCCTCACACCCTCTGACTTACAGCAGCACACATTCTCTTTTCCACCCTCCAATCTTCTGCCTCCACCATGCCTCAAAGAATACTTACACAGAAGGATCTGCAATCCTTCGTTATCATCATGTCCAAAGGAACTTCAAAGAAGGCTCTGCTCTGAATTGTATTATCTTCCCAGAAAAGTGAGGCAAAGAACCAGCTTCTGAGGTTGTGGGACAGAGAGAATGATCTTTGGTCTGCATTGCCCGTTGGGCCTCATTGGTTGCTTTATCACACTTTATCACATTCAGAATTGGAAAGCATACCTGTGCTGGTAGCTTCAAAAGGACACCAACTACCTTAGAAGCACATTTGGCCAGTCCACTTTTTCAAAGGACAATAAGGTTTATTTATTTCACTATTACCATTGCTTTGTTTTGCCTGGGGCAACGTGAGGCATTAGTAATGTTAGCAAACCCTTTTCAAGAAGGAAAAGAGAAACCTAAAATACATAAACAACAGTCTTAACAAGAACAACAAACACAAAGGTAACAAAATATTTTTGTTTCAATACTTACTGAAGTCGCTGCCACTAATCACAGCTGGGAGCGTGATGACCATATAATGATCAAAATAATTTGGCCAGAGAGCATATAGTTCAGGTCCTTTGTAAATAGTGAAATTAGGAGAGGGCAATGTAAGCACGTTTTTGCTTCTAATGATCTAAATCAGTTAATTTTTAATTAGCGCCAATCATCATACACACACACAGACATACACATATTTCTTTTCTATAATGAGGCTTCCAAAATAGTGTTTTTTATGCCAATTTGGTTAATTGAATGAGAAAACAGTTTCTAGATAGATGCTCAGAAGCGGGATTTATGTTTTCCGCTAGATATGATATTCCTTCAAATGGAACATTCTTGATTCAAGAGCCTAGACAATACAATGCATGCTGAAGGCAGGGAATGTGGCTTCAGAGCATGATGAGGATGGGTTCACTCTGAACCTTTGCCCATTCTCATTACAATCTTTGTCGTAGGGATACGTTCATATCGTGGCATTTTCAACTCCTATTATCTTTGCCGCAAGCAGGAGGTATTAGAATCTTAATGCCTAATAAGTTCTGACCACAGAATCCTTCATGGTCATTATTTTATGCTTCTGGACAGAGAAAGTACTCAGGTCTGTTGGCAAATCCCGCTGGTCACAGAGCTGTAAACAGAGGAGGATTGGAATTCTAGCCAAACAGATCAGCAGACAGCATTTTAAAGAAGTAAGAGCGTATTATTTTGCATCTTGGAGCATAACAGCTACTAAAATTGTGGTCATGTATTCTGCAACAAATGAGAACAATGAGTGCTGAATCCCAGGACACACTTATAACCAAAACACTTTTTAAATTCTGGAAGAACATCACCTCATAGGCCCTAGAGTGGGAAGGGGTGACGCCATCTTATTCTGGCCTTAGCTAACAGCACACTGGTGGTGAAGTAAGGCAGTAAAAAAAGATCACCCTTTTCTTTTTTTCCGAAACCAGATGTACAATGTACAACTATTTTCTTTCCAGAGATACAGTTTATTTTTAATCTTATAGCTCAAAAAACTTGGAGCCCAATGCTGGCTCCACTAATTATTAGCTTCCAAGCCTCTATTTCCTCATCCGTAAAGTGGAGACAATAATACCTACTTTGCATACCTACCAGGATTTTGGCAAGAATTAAATGAAATGAAGTGTCTGCAAACAGTTCAATAAGTACAAAGCATTTTTACAAACATGATGGGATCATTATTAAATCATCTGTAAATTAGGTACACACTGCTGAGTGAAGCCCCATTTTGGGGTGCTATTGTAAATTCGTGACTGAGGCTTCCAATTTCAAGGCAAAGTGGTGGCCTCAACCAGTAGTGTTCAAAATCGCATTGGGGGAAGGCGCAGGTATACGAGAGGAGGCTTCACTCATTCTTCCAGGCATTTTCAGCTCTACTCTCAATCCTTCAGAGCATGGGCCAGGAGCCCTTCTTATATTTTCAGTGAGTTTTCCTTCAAATCATCTCTTCTTTGACATGGTTGAAAAACGTACGAGCTAAGGAAGATAATGCAAATACCACAACACTGTCACTTACCATCCTAGCCAGCACGGGCACTAGGAAAATGAAAAAGCCTCTGACATATTGAAACTTAGCAGCGTCATTCTAACTGGGGCGAGAACAATATGTTTAATCCTCCTGGGAAAGATCAAATTAAATCAGTGGCAAGCTCTGCCTGATACAGCGCTGTGTCACTGACTGGATGAGAAGCCTAGAGAAGTCTGCAGCTCTTGACTTTGTAACCCATGTCTTTCTACAGAAATTCAGGGAGCAGTGATAAGCCAATGCTGCAGAAAGATTAGCCTCAAGAAGTGAAACGGTGTCAGAGCAGAGGGGCGGGGAACACAGACACACATTTTGCCTGGCATTTAGATTCAGATAAAAGTCATCAAATTTCACAGCTCAAACACGACTGAGTCAGAAGTTTGATTTTCCATCTTCGTTCAGCAAGGCAACACATTTGTACATTTCAGTCCATACAGCTGTGCATTTTAGGGATTATACATTAAAAGTAGATTCTATTAATCAATAGTATTATGACATTATGGCTGTATCCATTAAAAGTTCTTTCTAATGGCTGTTAAAACTCGAGGGCATTGGTTTTCAAACTTCAATGTGAATAAGAAACATCTGGAAAGCATAAAAAAATGCAGATTCTTGGTGCCCAATTGCAGAGTCTCATTGAATAGATCTGGAATGAAACCTCAGAAATTGCATTTTGTAACAAGCACCCCAGGTGAAGTTTGTCCTACAGTCTTTCAGTCTTAATGTGATTTTTATAATCCAAATTTCATTTAAATCCTTTGAAGAGAAGAAAGAAATGGAAGGTGGAGGACAGTCCAAAATGCATTTTGACAGTTGTATAGATAGTTTTACTCCAGCTTTTAGAGATTTTAAATCAAAATTTTATGGCTTATTAATCCGTAATATGAATACTCTTTTTGAACCAAACAAATCAAACAAAGAAAAGATATGTTCCCAGAAAATTATTCAGCTCCCCCAAAGCAAATATCTTTCATATGCAATATTTCAAGGAGCCTAGTTTTCTGTGTTCAAGTTAATAGTCTTAGCCACAGTATTTAATTTAAGCTTAAGGCTTTAAGTTTTTGCATTCACTTTGACAGTAAACTAAACGGAAGTATAAAAGTAATGCAACCAATTCAAATGCTCAAATATCCGTGCCACGTTCAACCAGCGGTAAAATATTATTTCAACATTTCTCCAAATATAAAGCTCAATACTTGTCATCACAATACCTACATTTTTTTTTAAATCTAAGATTTTAATCACTAACTTTTCATAATAATAGAGTTAAGTGTTTCAATCTAATTAGACCAAGGGTATATAATATCTAGTAATCACTCTTTTCAAATCAACCTACTATTCTTTGAAAGAAATATTCGATTCTCCAATCCTAGACAACTTAAAACCTGTATAATATTGTTTGTTTTGTTTTTTGCACTTGAAATTGGGGTTTACTTCCTATAGCCCTTTCCAGGGCTGTAGGGGTGTGACGTGTATAATCACAGAGCCCAGCCCTTGGTTTAAGGCTCTACTGTCATTGTCTCGAAATTCTTAAGAATTTTTGAACAAGGTGCCTCACTTTTTCATTGTTTGCTGGGCTCTGCAAACAATGTACCTGGTCCTGCTCCTTGATAATATTTTAGGTGTGACATTTAATATTTCTTTCAGCAAAGATTACCAGCATTAATACACTGCTTTGGTGTGCCCACAATCCACGAATGCATTTGCTCACTGTACCTATAGTTCTTGTCAATAACTGGACTACAGAAAGGACTAAAGATGCAGTCCCTGTCCTCATGGAATTCCAAATCTGAAGGAGGACTTAATTATTAAATATTCCCCTTGAATAGTATTTGTGAATATATACTGGCAATTTCATATGAATTAGTACTCTAACAGAAACATTGCACCTATTATTCTAGATGTGAGGAGACTGGCACTGTGTCTAAAAATCAGGTAATAAGTACTTTATGTCAGGCAAAACAACAGAATTGTTCACTATTTAGCTGATTTTTGTGTGGTCAGGTGGACATAGCTACAGTGACCCACAATGCCCAAAATACGCCATGCTTGTATTCTCTAACAACACCTGAAGATGACCCTTGAAGACACATTTTTCTCTTCTTCCACCTGATTATGGATACTAGTTTCTCTATTAGCTGGATTCAAGAAATAACGAGAGTATGTCTGACTTAGTTTCACATACACATGTGTTAATAATCTCTGCATAAGCTTTGGAAGAAAGGGCACAGACGAAACCAGTCTGGAATCTGTGAAGACCACAGAGTGCAGGTCAACAGCAGTTATTCTTGAAGCTTCATTTTAAAAAAGTGAAAAATAAAAAATGCTGAGCTATATGGTGGTTATGTATGTGCTTCAAGAGGCAAATGCCTATGAATGGATCTCGCGGGAGTTTCCTGCCCTGGGAGTTAAGGGTTGAAGGACAGTATACACATGTTCACAGAGGCTGGGTGCCCCATGTGATGCACTTACTGGCCATACTTCCTCACCCCCAGCCATCCCACCGATTTCTGTTTGTTCGGCAGAAAGCATTTCCCCAAAAGCCACATACATATTAACTTTCTAAATACTATGATTGCGTTTTTGCCATAGTTGATCTCTGCCTCCAAAACTCTTTCAGAGCAATTTATTCTATAGACCAAAGATTTCCAGATATTTGAGGTTTTACCATTTTATGTGCTAACGCTTTGAGTTTTTTTTGAGCAAGGATGAAAATATGTTCTAAATTGTACTATTTGTTTCTATCTTTATAAAAACTGTATTTGATAGAAAACACTTCAATGTTTTCTTGATGGCTCTTAGTTATAATTTAGATCATTGACCAAAGATTTCTGCTTCTAGATAAGACGAAGTAGATTTACCTTCCCACCTGAAACAATCAAAATGCAGAAAAAAGACACAGAAAAGAATTTTTTTTCAAATATTGATACCTGAACTAACATCTGTTGTGAATCTTTCTTTTTTTTCTTTCTTCTTCTTCTCCCCAAAGCCCTCCAGTACATACTTGTATATTCTAGTTGTTCTTCTGGTTGTGCTATATGGGATGCCGCCACAGCATGGCTTGATGAGCAGTGCCATGTCCACACCAGGATCCCAATGGACAAAACCCCAGGCCACTGAAGTGGAGCACACAAACTTAACCACTCAGCCACAGGGCTGGCCCCCAAGATTAATCCATGACAGATGAGAAACAGATGAGGAGACCCTTACAATTGCCCCGGCAGATGTGACAGCATTTCCAGCATGTGATGCAGGGAGTTTGAACTCAGGTGGAGCTCAACAGACTCCCTGAGTTGAGGAACTGGAGCCAAGAGTGTGGGGAGACCAAGATGACTAAAGTGTTGGAGGAGAGAGAATCACAGAGAGACAAGTCCCCTGTATTAGTCAGGGTTCTCCAGAGAAACAGAACCAGTAGGAGATAAATACATAGATATGTACATACATACATACACAGATGTATTATTAGGAATTGGCTTACTTGATTATGGAGGCAGACAAATCCCAAGACCTCTAATCAGCAAGCTGGAGACCCAGGAGAGCCAACGTCAGGGTTCCAGTCCAAGATGAAAGGCCTGAGAACCAGAAGTGCCAATAGTTTAGTTGAAGTCCAAAGGCTGGCAGGCTCAAGACCCAGGAGTAGCTGATGTTCCATTTCAAAGGCAGTCAGGTGGTAAGAACTCTCTCTTACTCAATGGAGTGTCAGCCTTCTTGTTCTATTCAGGCCTTCAACTGACTGGATGAGGTCCACCCACAATCTTGGGCAATCTCAGTCTACTGATTCAAATGTTAATCTCATCCAGAAACACCTACAGATGCACCCAGAATAATGTTTGGCCAAATGTCTGGGCATCTCCTAAGCCAGTCAAGTTGACTCATAAAATTAGCCACCACATCCCCCTAGAGTATTCAGTAGAATACTGACTAGTGCATCCATATAAGAAAATTACCTGAGTTAAAAAAAAAATAGAAGTACCCAAAAGAATTAGAGGGAACAATACCCAGCACTCACACAGGAATGAGAACATTGTGTTTTCCTACCAGTGAGAGTAGAAAACTCATAATTTATGGATTATTAGATAGAGAACTCTGAAAGTTCAGAGAATACTCTTGCCTCACTATTAGGGGTCAATTAGCCCTAGACAAAATACTGCTCTGTTCTCACCTAACAAATCTTGAAAGCAAGACTTGAAAGGATTAAACTGGTTAGGATTAAACTATTTCCATATAATGAAACTGCATTCCAGGACAAAGTCCACAAGTATTTACAAAATACAAAATATTCAGTACCCTAAAAGATAAAATTTTCAGTGTCTGAAACTCAACCAAAAATCACTAGGCATCTGGGGGCCGGGCCGGTGGCGCAGTGGTTAAGTGCACACATTCCGCTTCAGCAACCTGGAGTTCACAAGTTCAGATCCCATGTGTGGACATGGCACTCCTTGGCAAGCCATGCTGTGCTCGGCGTCCCACATATAAAGTAGAGGAAGATGGGTATGGATGTTAAGTCTTCCTCAGCAAAAAGAGGAGGATTGGCAGCAGTTAGTTCAGGGCTAACATCCTCAAAAAAAAAAAATCACTAGGCATGAAAAGAAGTAGAAGAATACATTTCATAAGGAAGAGAAAAATCAGTCAATTGAAATTGGCTCAGAACTTACACAGATGTTAGAATTACCAGAAAATAACATTAAAATAGTTATTATGATTATATTCCATATGTTTCAAAAGCTAAGTGGAGGCATGAAAGATATTTAAAAAGCCCAAAATGAACTTTTAAAGATGAAAACTGCAATTTTCTAAGATGAAAAACATACACGAGAAGGAAATAATAACAGATTAGATATTGCAGAAGAAAATATTAGTAAAATTGAAAGTAGTGTGATAAAAACTATGTGCAATGTAGAGAGGAGCAAAGATAAGGATGACAGCAGATCTCTCATTGGAAACTTCAAGTGAGAAGACAGTGGAACAACATCTTTAAAGTATTGACAGGAAAAAAAATCAACCTAAAATTCTCTATCCAGTGGAAATATCTTTTAGAAATAAGGGTAAAATATAGAGTTTTTCAGACACCCAAAAGCAGAAATAATGCATCATCAGGATACTACACTACAAGAAATGTTATAGATGATTGATAATGCACATTGTTGACAAATTTGTCCTCAAGTCCTAGTGAATTAATAATTTTACTTTACTCCTAAACTAAATGCCCCAGTAGGCTGATGTCATTTCATTTTGCTATGTTTTAGTTTATGTACCTAATTTTATAATTTTATCTTTTTCAAGTTTTCAACTATCAGTTCTCACAATTATCACTGTCTTTTTCTATAACAGTCTCTCTTTTCTGTCCTAATTTACTCCTTCTTATCAGTGGACTTAGAAACCAGCTAAGAAAATTTATTTGAATTGTAAATAAATGAAGCTAAAATAGCATCATAAGCTTTAAGCCATCAATTTTGTGTGACAGACTTATTCACTCAGAAGTTTTTGTCCCCTAAGTATAACATAAAATAATAATATAAAAAAAATAACAATTATTGTAAAGAAAACTACTACATATTGAATGCCCACGTGTGCTAGTCATTACTGTAAATCCTTCACATATATTATTTCTAATCTTTTCCACAGCCTTCAGAACATCCAGAATCTGCTTCTAAAGTAGATAAGTGTGTGAAGAAAGAGGTGGAACGGTAAAGTGCTTTAGAAAGTCAGCTTTGAATCCACATATTCCAAGTGAAAATTGCAGCTCTGTTTCCTACCACTGCATCTGTAGACAGATCATTTAGCTTCACATTCTTTTTTTTTTTTTTCTGGTGAGGTTGATTGTCACTGAGCTAACATCTGTGCCAGTCCTCCTCTATTTTATGTGGGATGCCACCACAGCATGGCTTGATAAGCAATGCTAGGTCTGCGCCGGGGATCCAAACCTGCAAACCCCGGACCGCTAAAGTGGAGCACATGAACTTAACCACTACACCACCAGGCAGGCCTCTAGCCTCACATTCTTTATCTAGGCAACTCCTAAGGCCATTCTCCTACCACTGCATTACCTGCCCCTGTAATTATTGGGTTCACAGTGTGCAATAGGGCACTCAAATATAAATGAGACGCACACATATTTAGAATATGTGTTTAAACATACATTTAGAATATACAAAAATATATTTTTAGAATATATATAAGCATATATGTTTATAATTTATTTATCTAATGTTCATAAAATAAACACAGCAACACTAAAAGTTATCACTGTTCATCTCCTAATACTTGCTACCTTGATCTTACTCTATCAAACCATGAGGTCAAGAAAATAGAAAATTTCAAATACGTAAATGGCATACACTCAGCTGCCTCAGGGAAAACTAGATTGATTACCAACCTCTAATAATCTCCCAAGGATAGCAAGTGCCACACAGTTTCCTTAAGGGAACCCAAAGTCTGCCAAGTAAATCAGAAAGGAAAATTGGGCCCAGTGGCATGATAGATGGGTTAGATTCAGCCTGTCACTCCAAAGTGTGCTGCCAGAATAATCTGCAGGGACAGTGACTCGGCGATGAACCATAACTCAAGGAATGCAACCAGCCGTCACACAGCTGAAATAACCCCTATTTAGGTCTGATCTTCAAGACGGTGGAAGGTGGACTGCTCACTTTTGAAGGCACATTAATTCTCTCCATGTTCATTCAGCATTTTACTGGCAGCAATCTGTAGGAATGTCATTTCATTTATCCTTCTCAGATATGTATTGAATTTATAGGTGGCTTCGTCTCCAAATGATCAATGAACTCCAGCTCTATAGAGTCTTTGAGTCAGAATAGGAAACCTTTAGTACACAGGTAGACCTAACCCTTCCTTTGATTTCATTTGGCCTTCAAATTAATATTGCTCTCATCACTGACACTACTGCTCACGAGTAATTTATACTCTGTGGGATTATTATGCCATCCCATTCAGTGCAGCACCTCTGAAAGTTAAAGAATGAAGAGCAGTGAATTATCTGTGAATACAGGCCAAAGAGTTAATCATTTCAAAGCACAGTGAGAAGATATGTAATGGACTGAAGGCCAGGGGCCAAGTCAACACCGGAGGCCATCTCCTAACACTTTATATCGTGACCACTCAATCATCAATCTTCTTGCACATATTTTCACCATCCTTCCTGCTACTTTCTTTTCCTCTTCCTCTGTCTTTGTGTCTCTCTCTATTCGTCTGTCTCCACTTCTTCCTCCTCTTTCCTTTTCTTCTCCTCTTTTCTCTTTTCCTCCATTTATTTTGCTCTTTTCTCTTCTCTTTTCTTTTCCTTCATTCTTTTCACAATCCCTTACATGATACAAGATTCAAGTCTAGCTGTTCTATTTGTTGAATTATATTTTAGAGTCCTACTCTTTTAAACATTGAAACAAATGAAAATTTTTACACATCGAAAAAATTAAGTGTTTTCCACATGGCTTTTTGCCCTGAGTCAATGAGCCTTGTATTTCCCACAAATCTGAAGCTATTTTTAATTCAAGGCCCCAAGAGAATCAAGACTTGACTGAGTCTTCGTTGTCATCATCAAAGTGTTCTCAGCACCTATTACACTACCTCATTCCTTCCTTTATCTCTCTCCTATAATCTACTATTTCTAAAAAACAATTCTTATCTTTGGCTAGATTACCCATCTTTTTCTTAATTAAAAAATATAATTTATTTTCAAAATATTTCTTTTGGAAAGATGAGTTCACTTTTGAATTATCTATGTTTTGGTAACCGCCTGAAAGAAGCCTTTGCTTTTCTTCTGAGAAGCTAGTGATGAATATGAAAGAAGAAAACCAAATATGAGGCCCAGTAATTAAATACAATTTGATTATATCAAGTAGTCTTTGATTATATCAAAAACCCAATAAGGTCTTTGAAAAACGGAGCTGTTTATTATGTAGCCATAAAAGGAAATTTTTGTGGAAGTATGGAAATATCCAAGGTCTTTAAATAGTAATTGCCGGAGGAAAGAGGAGCAAAATTCAATGAGCGTCATGATGTGTAATGAGGATTTCAACAACCCCAAAGAGTGGCTTAATAGAAGCAGGGAGTGAGATATTTAGAAACTCAAGAAAAGTGGTAGAAACTGAAAAACAAAGAGCATGGATAGACCATAACAGCCAGTTATTGCTGCAATAACCTTAAATCCGTCAACAAATATATATTGAAGGTCCACTCTGTACCAAACCTTCTACCAGGTGTCAAAGCATACAAGACTGTACACGTTGGAGTGGGCTGGGAAAGAAATAAAAAATTGAAATGCCATCTGGAGCTGGGAGCTAGGTGGAGTGGAAACATTTAGAATGGGCCCCTAATTCAGATACGTAGAGATGACTTCCTGAAGGAGACAGCATCCACCCAAATTTCAAAGGGGATTGGGAGGTGAAGAAGGAGGGTGAAAAGATGTTTCAGGCTTAAAGAGAATCTGGTTCAAATAGAGGGAGGCAGGAGAGCACAGACATCTGAAGACATTCAACACGTAGCATCTGCCATCAGAGATTTAGATTCCACAGTTTTCTAAATGTATGAAAATAGGTGAGTTATTTCGCTTTTCTCTGACTCCATTTTTCTCATCTGTATAAGGGACTTAAAGTGAAGATAAAATGAGAGTTCTAGAACATGCTTAGCATACAGTCTAGCTCAAAGTATGCCACATAATAAATGTTCAATATAATTGCATTTCATCTAATCTAGTATAGCAAAGACAGTAAGATACATCATTACTTTATGCAACACAGAGGAAAAGAAAAAAAAACACTGCCATTAACATTAAGCTATAATCAATTGTATAATTGTATAATTATAATTATATAATTTATATTTATAATTGTATAATTTAGTTTAGAAAAAACTAAAATGTGAGAAAAAGAAAACTGTGTAGCATAGAATGCATGAAATACAGTTAGTTTATTGCCCCAACTCCATCTGGTATATTGAAACTGAAAAACTCCAAGATAAGACCATTATTGACTGTCAAATGGCTGTGAAAAATTAAACAAAGCATACAAGGAGGGTGCCTCTGGTATAGTAGTCAGCTCTTCATGATATCAATGCATTTGCTTGTTTCTTCTCAAAAGTCAATATCATCTGAATCAATCAACAAGTAATTATTGAACCTCCATTGCTGTAATACATCAAATAATGTGTTAGCAGCTGCATTCCCAGCTCATGCTCTGCTATCTTCCAGGCAGACAGTGGTTGGTTGGTCAGTATTTTAGTTCTCACGGACCAAAAAGAAGGACCTCTGGTTCAAGAAAAGACAGTGAAACCTGTCCACTCACATTTCATCTCTATTTGCACAATTGGATGTCATTCCACCCCCTGTTTTTAGAATTCCTGGACTCCTGCTTACTGATTTTTTAAGTGTATTCAAATATCAGCACACATTCCTTTCAAGTTAGCATTTCCAGGTAATCTCAACCTTGTCTGGCTGGAGGCTCAAAGGCTTTTTGAAAAGAGGCACTGCCAAAGTTACTGTGAGAGAAATGCTATTTCTCAAAATCAATGAGACACCCAAAAGGGAAATAGGATTTTTTAAAATTTCCTTCACTTGAATGAAAATAACTCTTGGTGATATTCTCTTCATTGTAAGTAAAGAATAGCAAGAGGAAATACTAAGCTACTTTTCAGAAATAAGTTAATTGCAAGAGGAGGAAATTGTAGGAAAGAAAAGAGGCAAAATTGGTGACTGACCCAGATTCTAGAACTTTCTCTCCAAAATAACAGCCACTGGCCCACAAAGGCCCTGGAGCACTTGAAATGTGGCCAGTCTCAATTGACATGCACTGTAACTGTAAAACACACACTAGGTTTCAAAGATTGGTACAAAAAAGAACATTTTTACACTGATTTCAGAAAAAAATTATCATAATGCTTACATCTTGAAAGAGAAAATATTTTCAATACATTGGGTTAAATAAAATATATTATTAAAATTAATTGAAAGGCTGGCCCCTTGGCATAGTGGTTAAGTTCAATGTGCTCCACTTTGGTGGCCCGGGTTCACGGGTTCAGATCCCACACGCAGATCTACACCACTTGTCAGCCATGCTGTGGTGGCGACCCACATATAAAGTGGAGGAAGATTGGCACAGATGTTAGCTCAGGGTTAATCCTCCTCTATCAAAAAAAGAGGAAGGTTGGCAACAGATGTTAGCTCAGGGAGAATGTTCCTCAGCAAAAAAAGGAAAAAAAATTAATTGCACATGTTCTTTATACTTTTTTTTATTGTGGCTATTGGAAAATTTTTAATTATGTAGAGTCTTGCATTTATAGCTCACTTATTTCTATCAGACAGCATTCTTCTAGAGGTGGCCCCATGCAGAAGGCACAGACAAGCTGCCTGGTGGGTCTTCAGAACAACGATGGGGAGTACAGAACTGTTTAATTCTCTCACATGACCTCACTTCCTAATCATTCTATGTGAAGCAATGTATTGAATGGATTCACAAAACACTTTTGTGGGAGGAAAAATTGTTCATGAATTTAGCATACATATAATAATGCATTAAAAAAGACCTCCATAAAGTCAGCCATGTGACCCTCAGGAAACCTCTCAGGGCACTGTCAGCAGAAATCTCTCCAACAAGAACTTTTGTTCTTTCAAATATATAGCCATCCTACAAAGTCAGAGATCTGTCTTTCTTTTCTACTTTTTTACTGGCCCTCTGAAGCATAATCTCAAGTGCCAACAAAGTCTTGAATCTTGATGCCCTTCAAAGATGTAAGAAATAATCATTTGTAAATATATTGGGTAGTTTCTGCCAACTTTAGATTTTGCTAAGTCTTGAAACAAAGTCGTCTACATTTTAGGGGACAAGTTTAGAGATGTCAGTGGTATTTGACGAGGTCCCACTGTGACTTGTTGAGTTTCCTGTACCTAAGAAACCCACACCCCACAAGGCTCTTCGTGACTGGATCCCACGAGGCGGTCAAGAGCTATGTCTTAGGTGACTTCACATGCTCACAATACCTTAGATGGAAGGAAAGAAAACACCAAGGGGCAGTACTGAGAATTCAAAGTCACAACCGGCACTTGCTCATTGCGCCATGTCCCAGGACTCCTATTTCCATGTGGACAGGATTGAGTTAGCCTGCACAGCACCCCTGGCCATGGGCACATCAAAATCATTGGAAGACTTTTTGAAACATACCAGACCCCAAGGCCCTACCCTGGGGCTCCTGATTTATAAAGGTCTTTTGCCTGTGGCATCCAAACATGGATAATTTTTAAAATCTTCTCAAGAGATGCTAATGTGCAGCCAGGGTTGAGGACCACCAAGTTAGTACAACACTCCTCAAACTTAAGCCTGCATCAGAATTGCCTGGGGGGCTTGAAACACAGATTGCTAAGCTGATACTGTAGTCGGAAGGTCTGGGATGTGGCCCCCGAATCTTCATTGTCACAGTCTCCAGGAGATGCTGATGCATCTGGTCTAGGGATCACATTTTGAGGACAACTCAGCTCAAGGAGTGCGTAGCCCTTCTCTACCTTTTCCATTTATTCCTTCCTCTGTGACAAAGAGTGACTGCTCTCACTATTGAGTTTGGGAGAAGAAAGAGTGTGCTCAGCAGATCCACTTCCGCTCCATTTCTTCCAATGTGTGAGCCTAGAGAGATAACACATCAGGTCAGGCTCTGTCTATACACGCAGAAGGATACCCCCCACTTTTGTGTTTGTTTTGTTTTGTTTGGAGAAGCAATGGTTAGTTTAGAAGAAGTATTAGACTACAAAGGTAAAGTCATTTTCCAACATGATTAGGATTTTTTAAATATATAACATAATTTTAAATTTTTATCTCCATTCATCTGTCTTCTGGGTCCTCTCAACATATTCTGAACTCCAGAAGGTAAAATGAGTGTCATATACTAGCTTCCTAAAATACCAACATAATTCTCCCCCTTTTGAAATGGATTCTCTTCTTAGCTCTTTGAAAGCATTATAAACAATTTCACTCACTAGTAAACAGGGCTGTAAAAACCGAGGAGAAAACATGGCCCATGTTCAATGGGATCAATTCTTTGAAAGAAGAAGACGAATAGACATGACACATCCACAATAAACGTTTACTAAAATGGATGAGTGAACTCAATGCTGCTCCACTCCACAAGCTTCACCTTATTTAGCTCCAATCTGCTACAACCACTATAAGAAAAAGTATGAGAGAGACACCCTGGACACTAGCAGCAAAGCAGCACCAAATCAAACAAACAGTTATTGAGTAATAATCACAATAACAATAATAATAGGTGTCTTTTCAAACCTCAGCTATGTGCCAGGTACTGTCCTCCCCACCTCTGCGTGGTATCAGCCCACTAAATGACTCTCTGCGCAAGTAGGTATTATTAGGTAAGGAAAGAGAGAAAAGACCTGGTTACTACCAGGCCAAAATGAGGAGTGAAGCTCTATTCACACTCCAGTCTGTCTGGGTGGAAAGCTGATGCTCTTTCCGCTATACTTTGTCCAAATGCCTTTTTAAGGGCTGTGAAAGAAGCAAAGAAGTAAAATATATAATACCAGCTCTCTAACCTCAAAAGCCATGCAGCCTAGTTGAGGAGATAAAATTATACATAAGCAAAATTAAATAACAACACAAGATCTACAGATTCATATATTATCTTTGACTCTAATCTAGAAATTGTTTCAAAAACAGTAAAGTGACTGGGAGAAATCCAAAAGCATAAAACCCAAGGGATATAGAATATGGTTGGTCCCTAATAATCTATTCTGCTTTCAGAAAAAATCATATCTAAATAGTCTCTGAGTGTTTAAGATCCATTATGTAAAGCATATTCTACTTCTTCTGTAGTCTCCCAATGACTCACTCAGACAAGACAAGACAATTTCTTTCATGGCATGGCTTTCTTAATTTGGTGAATTTCTTCTGGTCTGTCTGTAGGTTTCATATCCTGTTCAAATTGTGAGATACAATCTAGTAAACTCCTGACCCACACTGTCCAAAAGATGAACTCTCCGTGCCAACTAGTTGTTATAATTCTCTTTATTTCCCTCCAAATAAATAAGAGCATGGTGCTTTGACTGATAATAATGAAAAAAAAAATTAGGGAATTTGCATTATATCCTAAGGAAGGAAAAAGCTGAGTATGGCATCCATTCAGCACTAATATTCAGACAAAATTAAAGCACTTCAGAGAAGGAGAATCGTATTGAATCGCTAGAATCAAATGTAACACAAAGAAAACAGAATTATGAGAGAACTGGAAAGCAGAATCACCAACAAAGGCCATCTTGCAATTCAGGAAACAGAAGCAATGGAGCATAGAAATAAGAGAAATGGATTAAGGGGATCCGAGATTAGATGCCATTTGGCCAACAATATAAACTGTGTGATTTGGGTAATTCATATTCCATCTCAAGGCTTTTGTTTCCTGGTAAAATTGGGAGACCAAACTAGGCTGGGGGTCCTCAGAATTCATTTAGGGAGACCATGAGCATAAATGGGAAAATGCATCTTTATTTTCTCTAAATCTAACTAAAATTTATAGTGCTTCCTCCAACTATGAATATAAGTGGCAAAGCACAGTCCTCTTAGCAATACTTGTGATTTTGTTCGAATATAAATTATGGATATTTTCACATTATGGTACAGTTGTTATAGATATCTCAAAATATTTATGATCACCAGCTCTTCAAATTTAGAATAATCCTCAAACTTGCAGCTATTTCTTGTTACTTAATGCATTAATAAAGAGGCACACACATTACTATATCACAAACTTCTCAAAAATGTTTTTGATAAACACATTGAACATAATTCACTTTCTTTCTAATCATGCATATGTTAGCTTATGCTTTTTTAAATTTTTCTCTTTTAAGACAAGGCTTTATCAGGCTCCCGCTCCCTTGACAGTGTCTAAGGGCTATTCCCAATAATGTTGTAAAATTCTAAATCTGCCAGCTCAGAAGCATAGATGCCTCACTGGCAGGGACATGTACGAAGGACAAACAATAGCAGGAGACTGAAGTGACCACTGTACAGGAGTGAGGTGGTAACTACAAACAATAATGGCATTGGAATCCATTGAGGGCAACTTCAGGTTGTGTGGTATGACTAGGAAATGCTAAGAGAGACCAGAATAAGTTGGGACATCTCAGACCATCAGTAAGAAATACTTAGCCAGCAAACGTACCAGGCAACCGCACTGATGCATACTACAGAACAGCTCATCCCCTCAAAAAGATACCAGTGTGTGGTACTCCCAACATTCATTGACAATCACTTCCTCATATGGGCTGTTAGTTGTTAGCAAGTAACAAGTAAAAAGACACAGAGGATGCTATGGGCACACAGATTACACTTGGATGGAAGCATGTGTATGTGTTAAATTCACGGCCATTGGTTGGGTGCATAAGGTAAGATTACAACAATGTGCTGACTGGGATGGGCCTCCTGGAATGAGGCAAGTGAACCACTCTGCAAATTGACCCTAGCTTCTTCTAGCAATGAAAAGTAAAAGGCTCTCCAAAAAAAAGAGAAGCATGAGTAAGTTGAGGCAATTCCTAACAATGAAACTTAAAAGTAGAAGGGGATAATCAGGTGGTATCTCTTAAACTTTAACGTACAAAAAAAGCATCAGGGTGTTTGTTAAAAGTGCAGGTTCTAGGGACTTCCACTAGAGATGCTGAATCATGAGATGTGGAGCAAGATCCCTCAAATTTGTGTTTATCAGGCACGCCACGCTTATCATGATACAGGTGATCTGCATCCTCCATACTTTGAGAAAAACTAGCCGAGGCTCCTATTTGAAGAATTTTGAGTCAAAGAAGTAAAGAGCCAAACCAAAACACCATCTTTGTGAGTCTATATCTACTCTAGTCCAGGCACATGGGAACAACTCTTTACGTGGGTAAAAGACCAGAAGCAGGTTAGGAATGGGGTGATGATGTTGGGGGCTGGCCCCACAGTCCAGTGGTTAAATTTGGCATGCTCCACTTTGGTGACCTGGGTTTGGTTCCCAGGTATAGACCTATAACACTCACCAGTGGCTATGTTGTGGCAGCAACCTACATACAAAATAGAGGAAGATTGGCACAGATGTTAGCTCAGGGCAAATCTTCCTCAGTCAAAAAACAAAAGAACGGGGCAATGAAGTGGCCAAGGAGAAGGCCTTTGCCTTCCAAACCAGGTGGAAGATCAAGGGGTAAGGAGAATGGTGAGACAAGAGGTGACTGGATATTGGGACAGCTGTAAAAAAAATTGCTCTCCCTCATACAACTACATAAAAGGTACACCCTATTTAAAATGGTGCCTCCTTTGGGAGTAGTTGGCTGAAGACTTCTAACCAAGAAAGGTTCAGACACACAGACAGAGGCAGCCCTGAAGGAAAACAGCTGGATTCAAAGAAGAAGTGAAGATCCCACATCCCTTGTTGATACACCATCTTTGCAACAGCAGCTGCAAACACTGATTTTGAGAGACCCTCAGACTCTGGGATGGTCTGGCATTTCCTTAAAGCTCTGTGAACTCACAGGGGATACAGTTTCAACTACTTCGTAGCTCCTGTCGGAATGGTACACTGGCCCAATGGTTTGGGTGCCCAAAAAAGGGCACAACAGAAGGAGAGCTCAACAGAGTTGCAGAAAGCCCCATCTGAGCATAGTCATGAATTCAGGTCAAGCAAGTGCCATGGGGAGTCCTTTATTAACCTCTCTTCGTGTTTCACCAGTGAGAAAGCAGATCTTCCCAGCCACCATCCCAGCCCACTAACCACACTCCTGTTCAGAGGCCAGAGGGAAGCCTTTCAGCCACAGATAGAAGACCTGCAGAAGAAGAGCCTTGGAAACAAATGCGCTGACAGATTGGCCCATTGCGTGACTTCTGCAGGATAGGAAATGCACTTGAAACTTAGAGAAAGGAGAAGATAAAGGCCTTCGCATGAGTTAGATCTTAGGAATCACACCTTTGAATTTGAAAGCAGTCATTAGATAAGGCCATGGAGTGGGGAAGGTGACAGGAATTAATATTCATAGGCAACCTCAGAGCCAGGCTCCTAGGTGGGTGTTTTATATGCAACATCGAATCTGGTAGCACTAACCAACAATTTGGCAAACAGGGTGGTAGAGACTCACAGAATCACATGGTCGGAGCTGGGAGGGTCCTTGGAGATCATCTCGTCCAAGTCCCTCATTTTGCACATGAGAAAACTGAGGCTAGAGGAGGAGAAGTAACAGAACAGGGACTAGATATTCTTTTCTGCTTCCCTTTCTGACCTCTTTCCAGCATCCCATGCAGCCTGCCATATAAGCAATCAGATGTGTGTATTGAGAGACCCTAAGGAATTAAGCTTTTTATTGAAAGTCAGAACATACGTGGTGGACATAATCCTGAGTCTGAAAACTAATGTGGGAAAGAGTTTTTATTTTAAAATTCTTTTTTTGAGTTTCTAATTCTATTTGGATGGGAAAAGTTAATATTAGCCAATTTGATTCCCTCTTTTTTTCTAGAAATTGTATCTAAGTTCCAGGGAACCACAGTATAGAGGAAGCATGTGGTCCTAAATATCATCTGTCAAGTTCAGCATCAGATGAGATGTTTGTCATCATGTTGGGGAACACCATCCCCATTCATATATGCTTGTCACCAATGGTCACACATTTCTGTCCGTGTTTCTCTTTCTGGTTGGTGGATCTCTTGACTAGTTCTGTGCCATAGATGGAGCTGCAGGATCTGATCTTATATTTCTGTGCCACCCAATATTGTGAGAAGCATCATGCCTCTGTCTGTGACACTGTCTGCCCAGACTCACTCCGCAGCCATCTCCTCTCCATCACTCTTCATGGCTCTCTCCAGTGTAGGTCCACTCTGCTCTTAGATCCTTCAAAGTTTTCTTAGGATTTGCAGACAGTTCAGAGCCGTGCCTGGGAGAAAGAGCTGTCTCTAGAGCTACCACCCTAACAGTAGCTCCCTCCACCCCCATCCAGAGGAGCTTTTCTAGTCTTCGGGATGAGAGAGAAGTAATCCCTTTCTTCCCTTTGCTTCCTGGAGTCCTCTCTGGTTCTCTAACATTATATGTAGAAATAAATTCAAAGGAGGTGGACTTCCTTACATTTTTCATCCGTCGTATCCTGCAACTGAGGCAAGGAACGCAATCCACAGACTCAGATTCAGCAGGGGTGAGGTGAAGAAGGAAAGAAAAGAAATGAGTAAGTGTGTTCGTTTCTGCTGTGGTTTATCACCAGAGATTCAAGTCAGCGGAAAATGAGGAGGGAGTAAAAGACACTCATAGGAGGGGCATTGGGAATTTATCAAGCTCTGGAAAAATAGCACTTTCTTTTAACTATATTGAATAGCATGATGTAAAGCAAGATTTTAAGCAAATATAAACAGTTTCTCTTTAATATCATACAGTGCTTTATTTCTCCTACTTATTTGCCAAACTTTTATGACCCTTTTCTCATGTCTGATGTGCTTTTCTACAGGCCTACCCATTCTTACTGACACGACCTTCGAGAAGCCCAAGGTAAGTGTGAAGCAACTTGCTATTGATCTGTGCATCCAACAACCTACCAAGGCATTGGAAATCCCTTTAGGACAAGATGGAATATCATTTGATTTAACTCCTACTCAACTCAATCTGCAGGACAGTTATATTTTCATCAAGAAAATATGAACAAACTTCTGATTGCTAAGTTTGTTCAAAAATTATTAAAATTAATTCAAAGGAATCTAAATTCTCCATTTGTTGTCATAAAAACATTAGTGACCTGCTAGTCTTGAAGGAGTTTAATATATCTTTGTTGATAAGCTTATTTACAAAGGGGAAGATTGGGATTCTCTAATGAAGCTTTTTAGAATTTTGAAAATTATTTTTAAATACGATATTCATTTTTGCCTGGAAGCCAAAGCAGATTTTGTAGAGGCCAATTGAACAGATATTTAAAAGACTCATCTTGTCCTTGGGGATAACAGGCTCTCAGAATGTCAATTGGAAGACCGTGTCACCCTGTTAATTTGAAAGTAACAACGAATTTTCAATTAACTCCACATTTATCTTGACAAATTCTTCGGGCATATTTTTAAAGGTGAAAGTTGCATGCTCCAGGAAACTTTTTGTTTCCAGGCAAGGATTTTGGGGGTGTTAATCATGAACTAAAGAACCTAATTATGCAGTCCTCAGAGAGCCAGGGATGCTGCCCAAAGTTAGAGAGGGAGAGTTTGAAGCCAAGTTTACTTCATGTGGTTCCTACTTCTTCTGACTATTGGATTTTTATTTATTACAGCAGATTTATCATGTGCTAGATAATTTCACATTCATGGCTTTTCTAGCGCTCAATTTATCAAGGAGAGCGGTGCCACATCCTCCTGCATTTTATCGCCAGTACCATCAGGGTAAGAGAGACAAGTTCTCTCTCTCCCGCAGTGACTTTGCCGCTAAATCATAATTCATAACGCTGCATCTTTCCTGGGTTCAATTTTTAATGTTGTTTCCCTTTTTGGAATGTTTACATAACAGGAAAAAAAGGGTATTATATATGAGTCACAGCCATATCACTCATATGTTCTCTACTGAGAGGACGAAACCGGATAGCTGAAAAATACTCACTGATTTCAGTTACTCGCTTTGGACATTTTTTTTTTTGAAGTTGCACACTTTTTCATTATCAAAGCCAAGAAAAATGAGGAGAAATGTGATGAGGACTGAAGTCATGACTTTCACTTTCCTTCCAAGTTTAAAAAGTGAGGTGGATGGTGATATTGCACGTTGATTGTATGGTACGCAATCAGCTAGAATTGGGGCCATATGGATTATTGAGGGGCCATTATCCATCAGCAAATGAAGATATTTTCTTTTTATGTTCTTTTTCATGCCGTGACTACAGTTAATAATCAAATCCATTTTATTTTCGACAAGAGCAACAGATCCTCTCACTTTCTTTTGAGAATGACACTTATTTCTTAATACTTCTCCTCCCCCCCATTTACTTGTAGAGGGCTCACCTGCACAAGGTGAGCAAATGATGCAGTTAACTCCTATATGGAACATTAACTCTGACTATCCCCAGTTTCATTTCCATGAAAGTTAATGTAAATTCTCCAAATAAAGTCATTTTCAATAAGGGTGAATATTAGAGAGCAGTGATCTTTGCAAAAAAAGTTCAAACTTTCTCCTTCAAATGACTTCCCAGTGGGGGCTGGCCCCGTGGCCGAGTGGTTAAGTTCGCGCGCTCCGCTGCAGGCGGCCCAGTGTTTCGTTGGTTCGAATCCTGGGCGCGGACATGGCACTGCTCATCAAACCACGCTGAGGCAGCGTCCCACATACCACAACCAGAAGAACCCACAACGAAGAATATACAACTATGTACCGGGGGGCTTTGGGGAGAAAAAAGGAAAAAATAAAATCTTTAAAAAAAAAAAAAAAAAATTACTTCCCAGTGAACATCAGAAGGCAATGTGCCGAGAGTCAAACGTCAGTGGAACACCCACAGGATGACTTTCAGCCAAGCACTTCACCTCTTTGAGCCTCTGATGCCTCATCTGTAAATTTAGGACAACTCTTGGTCTCAAATTTTATGGTTCCTTGACTAGAATTTTCTGATCTTTATTTGACTTTGTTGCAAAGACCAACAAAATCTCATCTGTTTGCATTCGATGGCGCCTATTTTGATTCACGTAAAATGTGACGGTCAGAACTCCATTCCAAAATCTTCGTCAAATTCATTTGGTCTCCTTTTGTCTGTACTTTATAAGTGCAGATCTATAATATTTGGACAGTAGGACAACACTTTCTCAAAACTTCAAAGGTTTAAATAACATGAAAGTTTTGTATCCTCAAGAGTTGTGAATGGGTCATCCCCTAGAATATCTACATAAAGGCAATGACGTGTTAATAGCTTGGCAAGGCTTTAACATTGTATTAAAAAGTTAATTACTGTTGGTAAGCATTCTCAAAATTGTTATTATCTAAGTTGAATTCTTATTTCACTCTAATGGTGCCCTAAATTGCCCGTTGAAAGTAATTTGAGTCCTGAGATATAAGTGAACAGGATATTACCATCTTACATAAGAAAAAATTACAATAATAAA
The DNA here is from genome assembly GCF_021613505.1 of Equus quagga. Classification (NCBI taxonomy): domain Eukaryota; kingdom Metazoa; phylum Chordata; class Mammalia; order Perissodactyla; family Equidae; genus Equus; species Equus quagga. The sequence continues at coordinate 20,031,422 of NC_060288.1, read as the reverse complement.
GACTAGATAGCTTTAAGATCATCCAATAGGTCATGGGGTAAAATTTAAAAAGCCCAATAGATTAAATTAAGCTAGAAAATGCTCTTTCAATAGAAAACCATACACCAGACGTAAAATATTCCAATATTTTCAAGCAACTTAATGAACAAATTAGATCAACAAAATGGAGAAGTTAGTTGTTGCAAAATGGCTCCAAAACATGCTCTGAGTAGGAAAATGCTTGCTATATATAGTATACACTCAGTAAATGTTAGCTCTCCTAAGTACAAATATTATTACAGAGCCTGAGGCTCTGTTCTCCTGCTGGAGAAATTTTTACCATTGACAAATAGTCAATAGCCATGGTTCTTGTTTCTTGTTTGTTCTGCCTTAAGAAGAACTTACTTGTGAGAAAGATATCCACCTCCTCACAAATGTAAATGAGGCACAGTGTTCTGGATTTTGTCATAGCAGTTGTCATTTTGGTTTGTTTTTTTATTTTTTGTTATCATTTTTTGACAGACACAATAGCTACTTAATGCCAAAACCAGTGCTTTTCTTAGAGTCACTGATATCTGTCTTTGAAAGACCTCTTCAGTTTAAAACCAAAAGCAATGATAAGTGTTATGCTAAGTACCATAATATCCTAATGTGGAATTATATTCCTGTTCCCTCATCTAAGTTTTCATTCAAAGCAGCGGCAAGGGGGTGGAAGGCTCAACAAAATTATATTCACTGTAATTAATCTATGTAGAACATCACATGTGTGCTCATGTGTATATAGATATGTATGTGTATATAGGTATATACATGTACACACGGGATATAATTCAAATTTTAAAAATTATATGTCTAAGAAATGAGAATATAGATTATTTTTATTGTTAAAAATTTCTGGTTTTAAAATTTATTATGAGGAATATGTATTACTTCTATAAGCAGTATAAACAAAATGAGCTTTAAAATAAAGTATGTCTGGTGATGGTTGCACTACAATATGAATGTACTTAATACCACTGAATTGTACACTTTAAGATGGTTAAGATAGGGGCCGGCCTGGTGGCATAGTGGTTAAGTTCATGCGCTCCACTTCCACAGCCCAGAGTTCACAGGTTCGGATCCCAGGCACAAACCTACACACCGCTCATCAAGCCATGCTGTGGCGGCATCCCACATACAAAAATGGAGGAAAATTGGCACAGAGGTTAGCTCAGCAACAATCTTCCTCAAGCCAAAAGGGGAAGATTGGTAACAGATGTTAGCTCAAAGCCAAACTTCCTCGCCAAAAAAAAAGGTTCAGATAGTAAGTTTTATATTATGGGTGTTTTACCATGACAAAAAAATTAGAATAATAAAGTATATCTAATCTATGGAAAAAGAATAAGTAATAATCACCATTCTAGGACAAGAATAATTCCTGCAATACCATTTGCCGCTTCTACACCAATTACCCCTGGATCCCCAATTGGGTCCGTTTGCCTATATTACCCACAGGGCACAGAGGAAAGTGAGATTTTCCCAGCTTCAGTCTGGCTGCAAAGCCATGTTGGGGGAGTGTGGGTTGGTGAGAGGGTACAGTGTCTAGTTACAAAAACAAAATATGTTTATTTGACAAATTTGGTGGGTGTGCGGAGGGAGGTCACCTAGAGGCATATTACCCAGAATTATTCCCTGTTCATATTTAAGTATTTTTTCTACAAATTTGAGGTCACATTGTGCATACTGTTTCATAGTCTCCTCTTCTCGTTGTGCACACTTTCAATGTCATTAAATATTCTTCTAAATAGTAATTTTATGGCTGCCTACAGATGTATCAAATTACTTTACAAATCCCTGATGCGTAATCCTTTAGATTGTTTCCCATTTTTTGCCATTACAAATAGCACTGCCATGTGCATCCTTATACAAATATCTTTTTTTTCCCCTCCGTGGAAAACAGCATTCCTCTATTTTTTTAAAAAATTAATAAATTTTATATTTGAGAGCACTTTTATGTTCTCAGCAAAATTGAATGGAAAGCACAGAGTCCCCATATATCCCCTCTCCCCGCACACACTCAGCCTCCCCAACTGTCAGCATCCCATACCATGAACCTACAATCCATGAACCTACACCAACATGTCATTATCACTCAACATCCATAGTTTACATTAACGTTCACCCTTTGAATATCTTTTCTTTTTATATGTGATATGTTTTCCTCAAGATAAATCTCTTGAAGTGGAATTGCTGATGCAAAGGATGTGATCATGAGACAAAAATTTACAAGTATATCTTGGGTGTCAATTTCTCACTAAGTTTAAGCCTGAGACGTGGCCTAGTAATTTGTAGTCAAACAGACATGGGTTCAGATCCCATCTCTGGACTTCCTAGCCTGATGACCTTCTGTTCAACTTGGCCTCTAAGCTTCAGCTCCTTCACACCAAAAACAGGGATAATAACCACCTCACATGTCTGTTGTGAGAACTAAGTGAAATCATGTGTATAACCTGCTTAGCAGTTTCTAGAGTCAATAGCTATTTTGCCAAGAATTTGCTTGAGGCCAAGGCTGTAAATCTAAGTGAGTCAAAGTTCTGAAAGTCAGGGTTCTTTCCTGACATTTTCGTAAGATATACCACACACGGGCCATCCATCTTCTGTGACCAGAACAGCCCACTCTGATCTCAGAGATCATTGATTAGGACCCAGGATCTCTAGTTAGGCACCCACATGACCAATCTATCTGCGTAATCCACAGTATGGTCAATGGGATGATCTGATCCCAATTCATCCTTCCCTCTTCATCCTGCCAGGATTTGCTGTAATACAGTTCCTCCCTCCACTGACTTCGAGCTCAGCCATGGGACTTGCTTTGGCCCAGCAGACTTAAAGTAGACCACGCCCAGCCAGAGGCTCCAAATGAGCTCCTGAGGTTTGACACACCTTCCTGTGCTCCTGCCCTGCACCACGAGAAAAGCATAACTCTCTGCTACTGCTCTTCCATCTGGGCCCTGGAAACGAAAGGCACATGGGACAGACCTGAGCTCCATTGTGGCCAACCCTCACACCAACCCAGGAGAAATTAATTTGTGTTGTTATGAGACACAAGATTTGGGGGCCCTTGCTGGATAATCCCCATGGTTGTTAATTTCTACCAACAGAGGCGTGCTTGACTACAGAATAGAGACGTTAAGGGAAAGGAAACTGACCCTTGAGGGGGAATATTTGTTCTGAGACAATTTCTAAAAGCAGGACCACCACAAAGACCCAGCCCTGCTTTCGCCATAATAAAGGCAAGGTACCACAGAGTGTTAGCAAAGACAAAATGGTTGAGAAACTAAAGCCAAGGTCCCAAGGTGGATAGGCTGGTAATGGAAGGCTGCCTTGTCTCACTCTGGTTATTTCTCTCCAGGGGTGATTTACAAGGTGGTAAAAGACTTGAAACTGCAAAAGGTACTTAGGCTGTTAAAAGCCAGCGTTTTATGATCCCTTGTTCTTCATAGTACATGTTGTTTCATTAATCAAATGCTTATTCTATTAGAAGTCCCAAACCTTTAAGATGGTGGGACATTTCATTTTTATTGCTCTGAAGTCACATTAAAATCCACATGCTCCCCAGCAGGCCCCGGGTGAGTTCTTAGTGTTCAGACTCTTTGCATCCTGTCCTCTTTGATCCTATCGATTTTGTATTAATATTTTAGACTTCAAAATTATTTTTTTTGCTTTTTGCTTTGTGTCAATACTGGAATAGATGCTGAAAAAGTTAGCCAAAAATCTTTTCTTCCATCATCATGTATTTGAAGTCTGGAGCCAGCCGTGGATGTCATAATCAAGCACATGGGCTTGTACAGTATACCTCATCTCTCTGGCCTAAGCCTCAGCTGGCTCTGTCTCATCTTCAACTGGTAAAATTAGCTGCTCCCATCCGGTCAGCCCAGAGCAAAGCCTGTTCGAGTCATTCTGTTCCTTGTCAAAGATGAGTTTTATATTGGAATCTCTTGTTGCCCATTTTCATTAATCACCAAAGTGATTAATTTGTCATTTTCTAGTTCTCATTTTTAGACTGTTCTGAGTAACAGACAATTATTAGTAACTATTCATGTACAATTTGTAATCATTATACAACAGCTGCCTCAAATCATTCTTTAGAAATAGGTGGAATGTGTATTAGATAGGTAGATAGAGAGAGAAACCAATAGAGACATAGATCAACTAACATGAATAACATTTTCACTAAATTATAGTTCATAAATACTTCGGAGCCTCTGAACTCTAAGAGGTTTCTAGAGAAATGCAACCCCTGTCTTATTATTGCCTAGACTATAAAAGCAAAGATTAGAAGAATTTCTAAAGAAAAAACAGACTCTACATTGCTAGAATAGTATTTAATAAACAGATCTTACTGAGCGGAAGGTAGAAAGGAAGGAAGGCAAGTAGGAAGAAAGGAAGGAAGGAAGGACAGACTGTTAATCTACATAAGAAAATAGAAACTGGGAATCGAGGAACAACACTGAGAACCACAGAAGCCCTCTTGGTTCCACCTCCTGTGGGCAGGGGGATCCCCTTCTGGTCAAGGTGTTGGCAGGGCCGTGCTCTGTCTGGAGTGCCTAGTGCGTTCAGTGTGTCTTCACTGGTTTGTTCCTCTGTGCCTTCACACAGGCACAGATCTCCCAGGTTGGAAAGAGATGTGTGTTTCACAATATTTCTTCCTTATATTTGCCCTTTTTTTTTTCACAACAAAACTTTTAATGTTTGCAAATCTAACTTTGCTCCGCAGTTTACTGACAGTGGCTTCTCAAAGCTGGAAGACGTCATGAAGCCCAGCTCTAGTACTTGCTTATGTTTTCTCCCTTGAGCGCTCTATCAGACTTGACTCTAATTGCGTCTTCATTCTTCAGACTTTGCTCTAGTAACCGTTTCTCATCCTGCCTGTAAGGTCACCCCGCTCAGTCTCCTCCACTAGCTCTTTCTCCTTCTTCACCAGTTAACAGTGGCATTGAGTCATTTTCTATGTCAATTCTCCCTTTGAGCCCTCGTGGATTTTCATGTCAAACATGGGGATAATCTTAAAATACCTTCCTCTACCCCAGACCTCATCCCTAGGCTTCATTGCCTGGAGTGAATTTCCTCTAAGATGGACATATGCATCTGCTTCACCTCCAGTCTGTATTCCCCAAACATTTACTGTGTGCATTCTAGGATTAGACCATTCAAAGCATCTTCTTTTCTATTCCAACTGCCCAAATCTTAATCCAGCTCTCCCTCACCTACATGTGGATTATTACAGTTGGTTCCCCTTAGGTGGCCTGAGCCCAATCTCTGCCTCCTCTGCTCTACCATAAAGACCAGTGGTTCTGAACCAACTATGGGCTTAGAATCAACTGTGGCACTTACCGTACTTCCATTTTTAATTTTAAAGTATATGCTTACATGCCACACATAAATATTCTTATGTAGTAAGTCTTAGGTGAGGCCCTAAAATTTATATTTAAAAAAACACTCACACACACAGGCTGTATTAGTGTCCCAGGGAAGCTATACTAAAGTGTTACAAATTGGATGGCTTAGAACAATAGATATGTATTAATGTTTCACAGTTCTGGAGGCTGAAATTCTGAAATCAAGATGTTGGCAGAGCCAGGCTCCCTCTAAAGGCACGAGGGAAGATCTGTTTCAGACCTTGCTCCTGGTTTCTGGTAGCCTCAGGCATTCTTTGCCTTGCAGATGGCCATTTTCTCTGTGTCTTCACATCATCTTCCCTCTGTGTGTGTCTGTCTCTGTGCCCAAATTTTCCCTTTTTATAAGGACATCATTCACACTGGATTAGAGCCCTCCCTAATGACTTCAATTTAACCTGATTGCCTCACTAAAGATCCTATTTCCAAATAAGGCCACATTCGGAGGTATTGGAGGTTAGGATTTCGACATATATTTGGAGGGGGAACGCAATTCAATGCATGACACAAGCAATCCTTATCACACCATAAATTTGTGAACCATTGACATAAAAGCCCATTGGCCAAATCTCCTGCCTGTTTTTAGAAACTTTATTTCTGTTTGATTATGTTTCGTCTGTGACTGTTTTCATGCTACAACAGCAAAGTATTTGTGACTGAAACTACATGGCCCACAAAGCCTAAAATATTGATGGAAATTTTTGTAGGCCCCTGATTTATACCACTGCTGCCCAAAGTGAGGGCAGGTAATGCTGTTGGAGGTGGAGATGATTTTATGTGGCCCCCACATATGGAACCAAATAACATCTAATCATATAGTGAGAAATGTATTCCCTTTTTAATTTTATTTCTATGTTATGGTTGCATGAAGGAGAAGATTCCTTCTGTTAAGGATCTTTATTACCTTTTTAATAGTTGATTATCTCTCTTTATAACAAAGAGAGAATAGACCTGAGAGTTAGAAACATGGGCAGAAAATAGCATCTACCTAGAATTCAACATTTTTTCATTGAATTTATTTTTCATATTTATTTCAATTGACAACATGGTATTTGTATTTTGTGTACAGTAGTCATGTCATTTCCTTTTGAAATAGACCATTTAAAGGGAAAATTCATTTAAAGAAAAATAAGAAATAATATGTACTAAAAGCGGTACTCAGATATAGGAAAAAAAAATCCCAAAAGTATTCCCGAATGGCTGAAGTTTTAGAAATACCGCTACTGTCTAACACTGTATCACTTGTGTTGTGTTGCTCCCCTGCTCACTTCCTCAGTGGCTTTCCTCTTCACCCTAGCATTCAAGGCCAGCCACTATCTGTTCTTACCCAGCAGCTACAATTTTAGTCAAGCATTTCTGGCACTAGACATAAACCACCCATGAGTCGGTCACTCTGGTCTCTCCCCTGCCCACTGGTCACATCTTTGCATTTTCATCTCTGAGTCAACTCAATAACTTTTCCCAGAATTAAATACTACGTTTCCATCTCTTATCTTTCTGTTCTTGCTTGCCTAAGCCACATCATATACATTTTTCAGGACCAAGCTCAAGCCCTACTCACTGGGTGACAATTTTAACCAATGGTAAGATGTACTGTCAGACCTCCAACTGCACTTAATTGTCTGTTCTATACACACTGCTTTTCCATTCATTCACTAGGTATTTACAGAGCACCTACTGAATACTGAGCCTTATCCTAGATACTAGGAATGCAATAGGAAACATGACAGATGTGAGCCCTGCCCTCACTCAGCTTACAGTCCTTGGAAGAGGGACAAACGAATCACCACAGTGTAGTAAATGCTGGATATCATGGAACGGAAGGTATGGTAGGAGCGCACATCAGGGAGATCTCACCTATTCAAGAAAGTTAGATCAGCCCTCCACAAGGAAGTCAGAACTGAAGGATGAATAGCAGTTAACCTGGTAACGAGAAGAGTGGAGAGAAAGGGGAGGGAGTTGAGGTGGAGGGGGTGGGATGAGTGGGGGAAAGTTGGCAGAAGAGAGATGGAAGAAAATTTCAAGAACTGGAGATGAGAGAGAGCATGGGAGGTTTGAGGAGCTGTAGGAAGTACATGGCAAAGAGATGAGAGATGATAGTGTAGGGGAGGAGGACATTTCCTCTTTCCAAATGTGGGTTCGTCTGGCTGGAGAACGAATTAAATTCACACGAGACAGAATAGCAAGAGAAAATTAAACAAAGCTTTATGAGGAACCATGGCCCGGGGCCTTTCTTCCCGAAGGAAGAAAGGGCACCGAAGAAGTGGGGTGCACATAGTGGTTATATACCCCCAAACACAGTGTTTCACGTATGATTGAAATGTCCCTTTTACAATAGTCACGAGGCTGCTCTGTCAGCACAGCGCTTGATGGAAACGACAGATAGGTCTGCTGTCCCAGTGAACGCCGCGGGTGGCAGGTGTGTTGCCTCGGGCTGGGGGTGGGGGGGTCACAGATGAACCCCGCAATTGGTTCCCAGCCTAAAGAAAGATGCTTAATCTTTAAGAAATGCCAACGCTGGGAGGGGGAGAGAAGTCAGTTACAGGAGGTTACCAGACTAGCACAATAAAATGCAGATTTAAGTCCTTGCCTTTGGTATTGATTAAGAGTTTCTAGAGAGAAGGTCATCTCCTTTCTTCTTCCTGGTACAGAGAGGGAGGCACCTTTACAGATAGAGATTTACCTTACAAACGTAAATGTGTCCTAACAAAGGGCAAGTTCCATTCCTCAGAGCCTCCTTCCCTGTCCCAGTTTATCAAAAGCAATCAGCCTCAAATAATCCTGATGCCAAAGAGACATATCTTGGGGTGGCCAATTTCAGGTCCCCACAATAGCAAGCGATGATAGTGGAGAGAATGAAACAATATAGGCAAGGCTAAGTAATCATGGCGGCGTTGAACTCTGGAGCTCATGGAATCCACTAACGGATTTAAGCAGGCAATGATGCAATCATATTTTATTTTAGAAAATGCACTCTAACCTCAACATAGAGAATAGATTGAAGAGAGACTGGAGGAAAATCAGCCAGAAAGCTGCTGCATCATAGGGTGATGAGAGCTGGGAGAGGTGGTAGCACTGGAAATGGAGGGAGAGAATGAATTTGAGAGATGTTTAGGAGAAAGAACCCACTAGGTTAGATGTGTGAAGTAAGGGAGAGGGTAGACTCTGGAAAGTCCCTGGTATCTGGCTTGGACTACCTGGTAGATGATGATGTCATTTACTGTGACAGGAGACACAAAGAGAGGAAGAGAACCTGGGGGCAGGGTAGGTGTTGGGAGGGGAGGGGAAACTGAGATAAGTAAGCCTTGTGCCTTTTAAGCTTCAAGCAGCTGTGAGATCTCCAAGGGATGGTGCCCCGGGCGTGATCAGGCTTGCATCTAAGGCTCAGGGAAGATACCGACCAGGGAATCATCCACATCACAGAGCTTCGAAGTCAGGTCACCTTTGCAAACCCAACAAAGCTGTGGACATACACACCAATTTTGCATCTAATTTTAGGGGAGTCACAGGCCCCTGAAGTGTGTCCATGGACTCTAGGTTAGGAAGTCCTGCGATGGATGATAATTACAAGCTGCAGGATTGGGTGAGACAGTCCAGAGAGAGAACACAGCAAGAAACTTAGGACAGAGCCCTAAGGAACCGCAACACTTAAGAAACCAGTAGAGGAAAGAGAAGAAGCAGACTGAGAAAGAATAGACTAAGAAGTGGGTAGGGGCTGGCCCTGTGGCACAGTGGTTAAGTGCGCACGTTCAGCTTCGGTGGCCCCAGCTTTGCTTGTTCAGATCCCGGGTGCGGACATGGCACTGCTTGGCAAGCCATGCTGTGGTAGGCGTTCCACATATAAAGCAGAGGAAGATAGGCACGGATCTTAGCTCAGAGCCAGTCTTCCTCAGCAAAAAGAGGAGGATTGGCAGCAGATGTTAGCTCAGGGCTAATCTTCCTCAAAAGAAAAACAAAAAAGAAGTGGGCAGAAAACTAAAAAAAAATAGGCAGTGTCCAACAGGAAAGATGTTTTTAATCAGTATCATTCTGCCCATTCTTTCTGAATAACATGTCTGCAGATTCTTTAAAGGCGATGGCTTATACTTCTTGAATTGATCATTGATTCTATCATGGCAAACAATGGATACACAGTGTCTTTAAGGAAGTTCACAAGTAATGAGGAATTCGTAGGCTGAGCTTGCTATAACTTCAAAAGGAGAAAACAACTAACCAACTAGCCTATGGAAAATACTACGTGGAAGTTATGGGACGGTTTACCCAACATCGCCTACAACATAGTCTGCCCTAAATCCATGTTTGTGGAACTTGCAAATGAAGCCACTCATGGATTAATGTGAGCCGCTCTATTGTAGGGAAGAATGATACTGACTATGCAGAACGCGCATGGTGCAGTCCAACAGGCACTGGTCTAGGAACCAGGAGAACGGCGTTCTAGGCTCAATCCTACCAGAAGTAACTGTTACTGTGGGCAAATCTCTGCATCTCCCTGGGCCTAATGTTCAGCTCTGAAGTTCTGTAGTTTCCACTCTATGCCTTTACCAGTGAACATTAGGAATTCCACAGATGTTGAGGCAGATGGGTACTGACAGCAAATAGCCTATGTCTGCTATTTGACAGTGCCCCCCATACACTGCAGAACAAAAGCTATTGTTAACAAACTTTGCAACCCTGCCACATTGTTATTAGATATTACAAAAGATGGATTTTTTTCTTTTCGGAGCAGTCTTTCTACTGATTATACTGATGATTTTGGCCCACGAACAATTTCTAAGAGTGGGTGATGGTGATTAATTGCCAAATAGTCCTAATCTATTATCTAGCACCATTCTACTGCTAATGGGGAAAAGGGGAAATGAGTAAATTCATCACGAATCTAAACCTAGCATAAAGAATAATTAATTTTCTTTATAAAAAGCCAAGTTTGCTGAATATATTGAGAGTGCAAGCAGAAAAATAAGACACGACCCTAACAACAAACAGATGGCATTCTCCTCACTGTGATTCTGTACACTTTTGAAGTTTTAGAGAACCGCACAACACTCATGCTTTCAATTATTTTTCCAGCTAACAGAGGCAGACACCGAACGTATTTTTTTCTTTACAACTGATTGCTCTTGCATTCCGGTTCATGTGCCGGAGTTGGAAACTCACCTCGGTGAAAGAAAGAGAAATAAGCTTCAGCAACCTTTGGACTTGGCACCCCCAGAAATATTTGACTAAATTTAAATCATCATTTGGCTAGATTGCTTCTCCCACTTTCTTGTCTTCAGGGAAAAACAAGGAAAGAGAACTCAAAAAGACTGGATCCAATTAAACTAACTTTGTCTCTTCTTTTTCTATTGGAAAAATTTACTACACTGGCAAATATTAAGTACACATGGACTCTTCTTTTGTTTCTTCCTCTTTATCTTCTTGGCTGTATCTTTTCTGTCCCAAGTGAGGGAACACCCACAGATAAAGACAGGGCATGTTTAGTATCCGTGCCCAAAGCATCCGAAATTGTGCATATTATCTGTTGAGGTTTTTCTGCGAGTGGAGAAAAAGAAAAGAATGATACTATAATTTGAAATACATAAAAAATTCAAAGCACGCAGTAAGAAAATTGCCGATTAGTTTCATTTATTCATTCATTCAAAAAATATTTAAGGAGTGCCTCCTATGTCTTGGTACTTTTCTAGGGTTTGGGAATACGATAGTGAGGATGGCAGACAAGATATTTGCCATTAAGCACCAGGAGAAGAGAGACAATAAACGTTAAGCAAATACAGAATCAAGATGATTTCAGATGGTGGAAAGTGTTGTGGAGAAAATAAAAAAGATAATGTGATAGTGACTGCAAATTTAGCTACAATGGCTGGGAGCCCTCTCTTAGGAGATGAGAATTGAATGAGAGAAAGAGTCAGCCATGCAAAGAGCTGGATAAGCTGGGAGTGAGGAGAGAGAGTTCCAGGCCAAGGAGGAGCAAATTCAAAGGCTCTCGAGTGGAAAAAGCTTTGTGTACTTCTAGTAAGAGCATTCGAAGATGATGCTGGCTATTTGGGTGTCTCCATACATCAATTGTTTTAGATACATAGCACATCTGAACCCCCCAAGACTTCCTAATTTCCCCATTTTATAGGAAAGGAAACTGATAGCCAGGGAGATAGATGTAGCTTTCCCAAATCACCCAGGAAAAAAATGATCCAGCTGAGAGGAGGACATTTTCTGACTCCAAGCTTATCCTACACTGTCTCTCAAAATGATGCTTCTAATGGGTACCACATATAGCCACTGGGCCAAGACCAAGACAATGGAACAAGTTTGACTATGTTTTATACAACTGATATTTTGCCCCAGAATCCTGTAGATACTACTGAATCACGTGGTCTGCCTGGTTTCCTCTCCCTCCACAGCACAAGCTCAAACCACGCTCTGACCCTGCAACCCTGGGCCCAGAGCCTGCTGTGTCTGCGGCTCTCTGCATGTTGGTCTCATCCCGTGTGATAGCAAAAACCTGACTTCTCTGACTGAGGAAGGGTTAAAATGCCAAGGCCTTTTTACAGGCATGCTTTGGACTTAATTTATTATACTTTAGATTATTGCTATATTCAAAGTGACTTAAACCATTAAGCCAAGGAAAGAATAACGTGTAAAATATTTTTCTTTGAAATTATGCGCTGAAACCCCTCAAACTCCTACACAGGAAAATAAATAACATTTCAAAATAAAGCCCATCATAAGAGGAGGTGCTGTTTCCTATCTGCAGTGGGTCCCATCTCGTCTGGTCTTTGCACGCTTGCCAGCACTGACGTCCAGCAGCTGTCTCCTGTTGATTCTTGACTTGCCACAATTCATCTTTTTTTCTGATTAAATCTTCCTCCAGGTCTACTGATGATTTATTCATGCAACAAACCTTGTGTACCTTATACACGCACAGAGCCATAACAGAAAACACAGATGCATATCAAATGAGATATCGGCCCTACCCTCAAGAAGCTTACAGGGGAGATGGCATTATAAAAAGGGGTCTTTTAGGGGGCCGACTCAGTGGCATAGTGACTAAATTGGCATGCTCTGCTTCATGGGCCTGGATCCTGGGCATGGACCTACACACTGCCCTTCAGGCCATGCTGTGGCAGCTTCCCACATGCAATTAATAGAGGAAGATTGGCACAGATGTTAGCTCAGGGACAATCTTCCTCACCAAACAACAACAACAACAAAAGCATCATTTGTGGTGAATTATGATAAATGCTTTGACAAGAAGAAGCACAGGGAAACATGAAGAGACAGAGGGGGCGGGAGGGACCCCTAGTCCGTATCATCTCACTTTTGTATCATACCTTGTAGCAGTTTGAGACCCGCCCTCTGGCTGTCCTTGCAATCTATTCTTGGTGAGCCAAATTGTCCAAATGAGTGGTCATTTTGGTCATCAGGGACTCAACCATATTTCCTATGATGTTCATTTCAGCAGCTCTTCATCTTTCAATTGTTTGCTCAGATTTCCAGTTCACATCATTTTCATCTCTAACAAACCAAATAATTAAGATTAATGGTTTTCTCCTTCAGGTCTTTGTTAAGAGAAGTTCTTTTTTTTAGCTTTTCATCTCTAAATAGTCTTTTGCAGGTGACTTCCTTTTAGAAGCCCTTTCTATACATCGTTTTACCTGACTTTATGGTTTATCACTCCCCCCAATTATGCTATTGATGTCCTTTGTCATACTTGATTGATGTACTTACCACATTTATAGTTATCATTTGTTTATAGGTCTATCTCCTTTAGCAGGCAGCAAATTCTTTGAAGAAAAGGAAGATACTGTTTCTATCCCAAGGACCAACATAAATAGCTAGCATAGACTGAGCATTTCATGAGTGTTTGTAAAGTGAAAATTTATGTTAACAATCCCTGTGGACCTAAATAAGCAACTGTTTTCTCCAGAATGCATATAATCTAAAACCATAGTCTCTGTGGTTTTTACCATCTATTTCACTGTCCCTAAGCCCTAGGCTCAATGACATACCTGAAGAAACTTGTTGCTCTTGGACTCTAACAGTAATTGCACACCTCTAGAAAGACATTTTACCCACGACTCGTATATACTCACATCTACATCGAAATTTGGAACACCGGGACAGTACTCACATGCCAATAGCTTACCCTCATATGTCGGTTTGTTACTTTCTGCATTGATGCTATGTTTTAGGGTGTATGACTTGACCAATAGTGTTTTCATGAAATATATATAATAACATTCTTCTGGAGGTCACTAACAATACCATTCAGAAATCTTGACTAAGCAACACACATGAGGAATACATGCCAAGACTTCTGTTTAATTCAACATTCAGTTATTGAGGTCTGCAATATACCAGTGTCTCTGAGTCCCTGGCCTGGGAGTGTCTGTAAGGCAGGAGCTTGTCTTTCGCCTCTGTATTCTGCATCACCCTGCACAGTTCCTGCACATAGAAGCTTTTAAGGACATGAAACAGTAACATTTATTGTTTTGTATTATGACCCCAAAGCTCTCAGTTTACTTAAAGTGATTTTAAACAGTGAAGTTCCAAACAAAACAATAAAAGGTTACCTATTTTTTTAAAAGCAAGGTCCTATCAGGAAAGCATGCAAGTACTGCCATGGGAGGTGCCTCCTGCAGAGGTTCTCACCTTGTATGTGTGTGTGATGGGGGTGGAGGTTGATTGTAGCACAGAAATCACCCAGAGGGGGCTTCTCAAAGTGCACACACTCAGAGCCAGTCTCAGTCTTACTGAACCAGACCTCAGGTAGGGTGGGGCTTGAGGCTAAGGAACCATTCACTTATGGACTTTTTAAAAGCTTGAAGAAGACACAAAGAAATAGAAAGATAGTCCGTGCTCTTGGATTGGAAGAATTAACATAGTTAAAATGTCCAATCTTCCTAAAGCAATCTACAGATTCAATGCAATCCCTATCAAAGTTCCAAGAACATTTTTCATAGAAATAGAACAAAGAATCCTAAAATTTATATGGAGCAACAAAAGACTCCAAATAGCCAAAGGAATTCTGAGAAAAAAGAACAGAGCTGGAGGTATCACACTCCTTGATTTCAAAATACACTACAAAGCTATAGTAGCCAAAATAGCATGGTACTGGCACAAAAACAGACACACAGATCAATGGAACAGAATTGAGAGCCCAGAAATAAACCCACACATGAATGGACAGCTAATTTTCAACAAGGGAGCTAAGAACATACAATGGAGAAAGGAAAGTCTCGCCAATAAATGGTGTTGGGAAAACTGGACAGCCATATGCAAAACAATGAAAGCAGACCATTATTTACACCACACACAAAAATTAACTCAAAATGGATTAAAGACTTGAATGTAAGGCCTGGAACCGTTAAACTTCTAGAAGAAAACATAGGCAGTATCCTCTTTGACATCAGTCTTAGCAGCATATTTTCAAGTCTCATGTCTGACCGGGCAGGGGAAACAATAGAAAAAATAAACAAATAGGGCTACATCAAACTAAAAATTTTCTGCACAGCAAAGAAAACCATCAATAAGATGAAAATACAACCTAACAATTGGGAGAAGATATTTGAAAGTGATGTATCAAATAAGGGGTTAATAGCCAAAATATACAAAGGACTCATACATCTCAACAACAAAAACCTCTAACAACCCAAATGAAAAATGGGCAAAGATCTGAACAGACATTTCTCCAAAGAAGACATACAGATGGCGAACAGGCACATGAAAAGATGTTCATCATCATTAACTAGCAGGGAAATGCAAATCAAAACTACAATGGGGTATCACCTCACTCTGGTCAGAATGGCTATAACTAACAAGGCAGGAAACAATAAGTGTTGAGAGGGTGTGGAGAGAAGGGAACCCTCATATACTGCTGGTGGGAGTGCAAACTGGTGCAGCCATTGTGGAAAACAGTATGGACAATTCTCAGAAAATTAAGAATAGACCTACCATATGATCCAGCTATTCTACTGCTGGGTCTTTATCCAAAGAACTCAAAAACACGAATGCATAAAGATATGTGAACCCCTATGTTCATCATGGCATTATTCACAATAGCCAAGACTTGAAAACAACCTGGGTGCCAATCAAGGGATGAATGGATAAAGAGGATGTGGTGTATATAAACAATGGAAATGATTAAATAAGAAGTGATGAAATCTGGCCATTTTTGACAACACGGATGGAACTTGAGGTTATTATGCTCAGTGAAATAAGTCAGAGGGAGAAAGTCAAAGACCATATGATCTCATACATACGTAGAAGATAAAAACAATGGCAAACAAAGATATAGAAACAGAGATTGGATCCATGGTTACCAAAGGGGAAAGTGGGAGGGAGGAGGGCAAAAAGGAGTGATTAGGCACATGTGTGTAGTGATAGGTTGTAATTAGTCTTTGGGTGGTGAACATGATGTAATCTACACAGAAATCGAAGTATATAACGATGTACACCTGAAATGTACATAATGTTATAAACCAATGCTGCTGCAATTAAAAAAAATAAAATAAAATACCTTGGAAAAAATAAAATAGTAAAAAATAATAACCGTTTTTCTTGCAATTCACCCTCTCCACTGCCTCCTTTACCCCTCCCTTTCCATCCCTCTGTGTAATCCCCTGACTGTTCTCAGATACATAATTCTGACAACATTTGAATTTGAAAATGTGTAAAGAAAGCTAGGACGCAATTCAGAATTAAGAGCTATGCACTAAAGAGAGAAGACTCCATTCAGGCTTTGTGTTTCAGACATCCTTTCATTAGGCAACAAGTCACCACGTGAACACTGGGAAGCTGGACTGTGCTCTCTCCTTTGATTTTCAATTGATGATTTAATAAAGCACTTCCTGCACACACGTAGAGAACCGTCTCCTGATTCATCAGCAATAATGGAACGAGCAGTCATTAATTAGAGAGAGAGATTAGTTTAAACAAAAGGGGATTAAATTTAGATTCACTTATTATCCTTTCCATTGTTGGTACTATTGAACCTGCTGTGCATGGGATAAAGACAAGAGAACTGGTGATTGTGCAGAATATGAATCAATTAACAAATATATTATATGCCTGCTCTTTGTAAATATTGCTCTGTGTAAGATGTAAAGAAAGATAAGACACGATAGAACAGAACATACACAGTTAGACAGAAAGGTAGAGACAGAGAAAAAGATGAGAGACAGAGACACAGAGCGGGAGACAGAGAGATCCAGATTCTGCTTTTTTCTTCCTTGATTATGGAACTTTGTTTTTCTTCCTCTAAACTGTGCTGTAACCCCTCCTCCCAAACACAAAGTCTATATAGAATCTTTTTTTTTCTGCTATAAAATCAATAAGGTCTCTGGGGTCAGTTTGCAAAACATTAGATTTTACCCAATTAAAATTGTTTGCATACTGCATAGCAGAATGGTTCCCAATCCTATTAGACAAAAGCCTCCTTCTTAAAAAAAATGTAATACTCCATGTATTACCCTGAAATGAAATCCCTAGATAACGTAATCTACCTGAACACCTAATTTATTAAAAAACTTTTTTATTGTCTTCTAAATTTGTTAAAAATAAAAAAGAATCAAGCATTGGTAGCATGGTAGTGAACTCAGGTGCTTCCCAAATTTAAAAATAAATAATATAATGCCATAATAATTATATAGGAAAGAAATAACAACAAAGAATAAAAAGCATTTTAGGGATAAATAGCATATATTTAATTTTCCTGATTCTTTTCCTTTTTCATATAAAATGGGTAACTTTTAGATTATCTCATCTTAAAACGGTGAGTAGATTGTCTCTTTGAAAAGAAATACTTTCACATAATCATAACTGGAGAACCAGCTGATCTGTTTCTGCACCAGTGATCCTTAACCTTTGCTGGGTCACAGACTCCTTTGATCATCTGATGGGCCTTCCCCCAAGAAAAAGGTACAAACGCACAAAAGCACCCATACACAAACATTTCTTATGTTCCATGACCCAGAAATCATCTGTGATCCAGATTAGGATCCCTCTGGTACTGCAGTGACAAAAAGTTCGGCATCATTTTCAAATGCAAATATGCTAGATGCACCACCCACCTCCGGATGCCAGTTGTCTCATCATTAAACACCATACTTCCTCAGGTATTTAACTTTATCTATAAAAGTTGAATTTATGTCTTAATAATATCTCTACATAGGCAGAACATTGAGAAATTAGTCATCTAAAATCCTTAATTTTAAAAACCACTATAAAAACACAATAATTTCAAGAGCATACAAAGATACAGTAATTTCTTCTCATCACGATTCTCTTTATGCTAAATTTGAGATTTCTCTTTGTGTATCTTTTTCTCAAGTATGAGAATTTTAGATAATTATGTTCATCAGTCCAAGATGCCACCATGTCATATCAATGAGTAGCTTTCCAGATGGAAGAGAACTCTGACCATTCACCTTTGCTTTCATTCTCCCTATTACCATTCACTCATTTGGTTATGCATCATTTTAGATTTTATTTCATTTCACTTCATTGTATTTTATTATACGTTTATTTTTAACTAGCACTTACAGAGGGCTTATCATATGCTGGGCACTGTTTCAAGCACTTCACCAATACTAACTCACCTAATTCTTTCCAACAACTTCATCAGATAGTTATTACCTTCATTTTACAGATGAAGCAACTAAGGCATAGAAAGGTTAAATGATTTGTCCAAGTTCACAGAGGAAGTTACTGCTAATGTTGTGATTGAGCCCGATTAATCTACTCCAGAGTCAGTCATTAAAATCAAGCATCTTTTACTTTTGTTGTTGTGTGTGTTTTCACCCACTGCTTACGTGGCCATGATATTGACCAGGAAGTGAGTTCTGGCTGCTAACTTAAACACAGGAAATATCATGCTGCTCGATAGATCCAATTTTGTCTTGGACCTAAACATGAAATCACCTTCCTGCTAAAGAGAATTTAAAATGCCAATCCAATCACCACAGAATAGAAAAATGCTCATGGTGACTGAGAAAATGCAGATACCAAGGAGAACACAGGCCAACAGCCCTTAAGTTAGAGATGTGGAATTCTGCAGCATCAAGATGCATATGAAATTTACAAAGCATATTTGAAAAAATTCCTATGGAAATAAGCTGATTAAAAGGATTTAAGACTTTAAAACACTGCTTCAATTACTATGATCTTCAAATTACCTATAAATCCATCAGAGCTCCCACTGCCCTCTCAAGGCCACGAGCCTTCATGAAAAAAGAATAGAGCAAAGTGATGCCTTGGACAAAGCACAGACAATGTCACCTCAGAAGGAGAAAGTCCAATATCAATGTCAAAATACAGATACTTCATAGAACGAGTGACAGGAAAGAAGCTTCAAAAGTTGCAGGACCAAAAGTGGCAGTGTAGCATTGTGCCTAGGGGAAGAATCAGATACAAGGAGAACAGGAGGTCCTCCTTGGAAACGAAGCAGTGAAGGAAAGAAGAAAATAAAGGAAATTTGATTATCCTGCAGAAACAAAAAAGAAGCAATACCAAACCCTCCCCTATTTCTCCACAATTGTCCCTGAAGAAAACTGCACAGAAAAGGGTAGAACCGACAGAAAACAGCACGTTGAACTAGAAATCCTATAGGTGAAACAAATAGGTACAGAAAATATGAACCACATCCATATAAAACTACTGTAAAAAAATTAGCAAAAGTAAGTCAAGCCATTTCTGCTGATAAGTGCTCCTCCCGCATTAAACACACACACACAAACGCACAACTGAGGAAAACTAATACAATACTCTAAAGTGAATTAAATATCCTCAAACAAGCATTTGGGACTAGGAAAAAACTTTCAATACAAACCAAGAAGAGAAAAGACTCAACAAAGGAATAGATTTTGTGATTTGTATTTAACTTCATTGATTAAATTTAAAAATAGAAGAAAAGGAGGCATGGGATGAAAAACTGATGTGGTGGGCTGGCCCTGTGGCCGAGTGGTTAAGTTCATGTGCTCCACTTAGGTGGCCCAGGGTTTCGCCGGTTCGGATCCTGGGGGTGGACATGGCACAGCTCATCAGGCCATGTTGATCATGGCACAACCAGAAGGACCTGCAGCTAGAATATACAACCACGTACTGGGGGGCTTTAGGGAGAAGAAGAAGAAGGAAAAAAAAGATTGGCAACAGAAATTAGCTCAGATGCCAATCTTTAAAAAAAAAAACTGACATGGCAAACATCAAAATATACTGTAAAGCATCTAGAATTAAGTAGTGTGGAATCAGTATACGAAAAGACCAATGGGAAATAGACCCAACTCCCGTGGAAATCTAATATGCTACAATGGTGGTACTCAAATCACTGGAGCCAGGATGGCATTTTTACTAAATGGTGTTGGGGCAACTAGATAGCCATGTAGAAAAAGACATAATTAGATCAATTCCTCACACCATACGCAAGAATAAAATCCAAATGCATCAGAAATCTAAACGTAACAAACGAAATAATACAAGCACTAAGAGAGACACGGTCGAATCTCTTTTTTAAACTTTTCTTATTGTGGCAAAATATACTTAACATAAAATTAACCATTATGTGTACAAGTCAGTGGCATTAAGTACATTCATAATGTTGTGCAATCATCGCCACCATCCATTTCCAGAACTTTTTCAATATCCCAAGGAGAAACTCTCTACCCATTACCTGGGTCTAGGGACAGGTTTTTAACTGTTACTCAAATACAGATGAGATAGAATATTGATAAATGTGATTACATAGCAAAAGTTCTTGCATGACAAAGTCAAAAGACAAATAAAGACAAAATATTGGTAAGACATAATCACAGATAAACTGCTAATCCTCCTAATATACAGAGTCCTTTTAGAATTAGAAGAAAATGTCCAAAGTTCTATAGAACGTGGGGAAAAGACAAGAAAAGATAATTTACCAAGATGCCTAAAAATAGCCCGAAAGCATATAGAAGTGGAAAGATTTTTCAACTTTCCTCATAAGAAGAGAAACGCAAACTAAAACTACACTCAGATACCACGTCTTCCCCATCGGATGGGCAGAAACGTAATGCTGGCAATACACTTGGGTGGAGGAACGATGTGGGGAAAGGTACATTCACACTCCGGGTGGAAATGTGAAGTGATGCAACTCCCACAAAGGGAACCTTTGCAATATCTAACAATATTATATGTGAACTTGCTCTTCCTTCTAGCAATCCTGCTTCTAGGAAATTTCCTGGAACATATACCTCCAACAGTACTAAACTACATATGCACAAGTTTATTACTTGCAATATTACCTTTATTGCAAAACTTTGGAATTACCAAAATGTCCAAGCATAGAAGATTGGTTGCATACACACAATGGAGTATTTTGCAACAGTAAAAATAAATGAAGAAGATATTTGTGAAGGGGAGTGGAGCAATTCCCAGGAGACATTATCAAGTGAAAAAAGGAATGTGCAAGACCACATAGATTGTATGTTACATTTGTGTAAGAAAGAAGCGAAATAAGACAATAAACATGTATACGTTGTGATATTGTGATTTATAATAAAAAATGTATGTTTGGTCTTCATCCTCAGTCCCTGACATAGGGCTCCTAAAACTCTTGTAAATGCCCAAGTGATAAAAGCACTAGGAGCATCTTTTGTTCTCATGAGGTGACTCTGGGTGGGCTTCTGCGTGGCTCCTGGATGGGGGCTGGTCACCAGAAAGACAAAGCCATGATTAGAAGCTTAGAATTTTCGGCCTGGCCCCGCATCCTCCAGAGAGGGGAGAGGGGCTGGAAATGGAGTTTCTAGTGATCATGCCTGTGTGATGAAGCCTCCACGAAATCCCAGTAGCAAGGGGTTCAGAGAGCTTCCAGGTTGGTGAACACATCCAAGTACCAGTAGAGAGACGCACCCCAACTTCACGTGGACAGAAGCTCCCGTGCTGGGGGCCCTCCCAGATCTTTCCCTGTGTATCTCTTTACCTAGTTGTTCATCTGCAGCCTTTATCATATCCATTAATAAGCTGGTAAATGTGTTTACCTAAGTTATATGAGCTGTTTTAGCAAATAATCAAATCCAAGGGGCAAGAGATTATGGGAACCTCCGATTTGTAGTCAAATCAAACAGAAGTTCTGGGTAAGCTAGGACCTACTACTTGTGACTGGCATCTGAAGTGGGGGCAGTATCCGGGGACTGAGCCCTTAGCCTGTGGAATCTGACACTATCTCCAGGTAGATAGTGTCAGAACTGAGTTAAATTGTAGGATACCCAGCTGCTGTCGCAGATTTGCTTGGTGTTAAAAAGAAACACCACATATTTAATGGCCAGAAGTGTCAGAAGTGAAGTGTTCCATGTGAAACTAAAGTAGAAAGACACAGGAGGAGACATATAGGTTTTTCTAATACATGTTTATTTTCACAAAAAGAAACAGCATGGGGAAAATAGAAAACAATAAAACTGGTTACATAGAGGTTGTGGAGAATGGGGTGGAAGCGATACAGGAGAGGGTAACACTTCTCTGGGTATATTTTTTCTTACAGTTTTTAAAAATATTCTTAATATTCAAAAAAAAGGAAAGAACCATGAGAAGGGGGAATAAAAATTCTAAAACTTAAAGCAAAGTAAAACAAATAAATTGAATTGTATTTTCAATAAATAATATAATCACACTGAAAGGAAATAGAAAGAAAATCACATATCCAAGTGACTTCTAAGCATAGTTTTTGAGTATTTATTTAATTTTCTATTAATTAAATTAAAGCCTGAACTCAACATTAGGTGTGATTTTTGTAGAATATTTTGAAAAGCCATTCTGACTATTTTAGATTTATTATGAGTGACCAAATAAGTACATGTGGAGCCAGAGTTCTCACTATGAACTCTAAATGTGAATAGAGAATGGGGGAAAGATCCCCAACAAGGTTGGGGATGGTTTGAAATTGGAGATACTAGTGCGAACCCATGAGTCCTAAAATATGTATATGAATCTGTATATGTACACATTTTTATGTACATGTAGATATTTGTGTGGGTATATATGTGAGTACATGTACATATGTGTCAATATACATGTCTGTATTTCCTACCTCTGCTCGGAGAATGGGCCTAGAAGCAAAGACACCTCAATAGCAATGAGCACACATGGGACCCGGGTTTTGTCTCTAATACTCTTCCCCCCGGAAAGGAACCAGGGCTTCTCAGAGAAAAGGCAATTCCAGGACTGGGGCATGGGAACTACAAGATGATCCTGGAACACCTTTTAATACCATAAATTAGAGGAGTGCTCCAAAAATGGATGGGAGCATTTCACAAGGACATGGGAGCCCACTCGAAGGGACTTGCACTGGCTAAAGTCAGGACAATTTGAGCACCAAAATAATTAAACACAGTAATGAATTACAACTTATTGAAAAAATAGGAATCCATGAGCCCATACATATAATAAATGGAAATTTAAATAAAGAAATAATAAGATAATCATGGAAAAGGGGAGGGCTCTTGCTTACAGAAGAATGCCAAATGTTGACTGCTAAACATGGAAGAGATGCTGGAGGTGGAAAATCATCATTTTGCACATCATAGCAATTCTTGGTTCAGGCAAGAATCATCAATGGATGTTAACAATTCAGGGGAAATTTTGATGAACTGAAGATTTTTATGGTCTTAAGTTCCTACAATATTTTTCTCACAGATTTTTTACTGAATGCAAGTGAAAAGAACAGTAACTTTACCATGGAGAAATTGGACAACTTAACTGGGTGATCAAAATTAGCGTCACCAGAGAGGGACACAGTGTGCCTCTAGCTGTAGGACCCTGAAAAGGACACAAAAACACTTATGTAGTATTGCATCCAGGAACACACCCCATTTCCATTCATAAGAAAATTCCAGAAAAACCCCAAATAAAGAATACTCTTTTTAAGAGGAAAGTTTCTCTCTTGTTCACAAGGTCAATGATAATACAATTTTTTTATTGTCATTGAGTTAGAATACAGACAGTTGATTATATATGCATCTGTGAGCGTGTGTATGTATTATATATTGTAAATATATAAGTATGTGTATATGTGCATACATACACATATATGTGAGAGAGAATGAGATAAAATATTAACAGGTAGTGTATGTGGATAAAAAGTATGTTGCTGTTTTTGTACTATTTTTGTAATTTTTCTATAAGAATGAAGTTGTTTTAAAAGAAAAAGTTTAAAAAGTAAACACGGGGAAATTTATATAGTCTCCATTACTTCTAATTTATAATCTGTTTTGTTATTTTATAATGTATATTTTATCAAAATATAACTCCTCATAGACCCCACCCTAATTCTTTCTCGAATTCTCTCATATTTTATTTCCATTCTATTTCTCCCCAAAAAGGCTTAGTTCCTCAGTTATGATAATTACATCTTAAAAATATTTAGAAACTTACATTTATGTTATTTGAGATGGATTACCATATCTTCTGGTTCTTGCTCCTCAGCTTTAAATTTCCCACAGAGTAGATTCCAAAATTGGCACTTGAGAAAGATTTCTCCTTTGTCAACAGGACCCCTATTAGCTTTGCCAAGAGAGGCACGAGAGGGAGACCGGAAGGCAGGAGGTGAAAAAGGGACCTGCTCCTTCCTAATTGTTTCCTGTCCCGCCAGAATTGCTCACAAACAGTCCTTCACCGGGGAGGAGCAGTTAGTACCAATAACATTGGTTCCCATTTCTGGCCTCTTTCCGTGCTCCCAGAGCCAGCCTCCAAGTTCCCCTTCAAAGATACCAGCACTAGCTGGGCAGCGCACCCCCGCAGGGGTCTGAGTCTCCTCTCTGGGGACCTCTCCTCCAGCTTCCGGTTCCAATAACTCCCCTCTCCTTTCCTTTGTTCGCGCTGCCCTAGAGGTGGTAACTCCCTCCTCCAATTACTCTCTCTGAATGACCTCACTATTCCCTTTTTACTCTGTCTTAATCAATTCCCTATATTAAATTCTCTCCATTAAAATAATGTGGTTTCTGTTTTCCTGGCTGGACCCTGACTGCTACATCATATACAGTAGATTTTTCTGCTCTTACGTGACTAAAAACATATTTTGAAGGATGCTAAAAATGAACTCTATTGGTATCTTTACATTTTTCCTAAATTTTCTGTCACCTTCAGCCCTCTAAAAATAAAAAATAATTTTTTTTAAACATTTGCACCTGAGCTAACAACTATTGCCAATCTTCTTTTTTTTCTGCTTTTTTCTCCCCAAATCCTCCCAGTACATAGTTGTATATTTTAGTTGTGGGTCCTTCTAGTTGTGGCCTGTGGGATGCCGCCTCAGCATGGCCTAAAGAGTGGCGCCATGTCCACGCCCAGGATCCAAACCCTGGGCCGCCAAACTGGAGCTTGTGAACTTAACCACTCGGCCATGGGGCCAGCCCCCTAAATAAATTTTTAAAGTCACTTTATTCCTTGTATCTATCTCCATAACTTTAAAATATCCAGAAATTGAAATCAATATTCAGCATACTACTACCCAGCAGTTGATGTTTGAAAACTTGAGAGATGAACTTTTTGGAAGAAACTCTCATAGACACCTTGGCCAGATGCTAGCAAGGCAATATGGGAGCAGCGTGAGTCCACTGACCCATTGTCCCAAGTGACCCATGGACTTTGGAGCAAACCCCCAGAAGTGGCGTGAAAGAACATTCTCGATAAACAAATGAAGGGAATAAAAGGATTTATCTATTGGTCAGAGCTTCCAGACACTAATAAGACATCAAATATGGAATGCATACTCATTCAATCAACAAACATTCATTGTGTGCAGACACTGTTTGAAAGAGAAGAAGACAGACAAAGTATGGCCTCTCACGGTGCCTACCTTCTATGAGAAGATACACAAAGTAAATATGGGTAATACAGAGCACCTGAGATGGTGGTCAGTGAAAAGGAAGAAAATAAAGCAGGGAGAAGAGATAGAAAATGGGAAACGGGTACCATGCTAGATAGGATGGTCAGAAATTTTTTAGAGAAACAAATCTTTATTTTCTAAAAATATTTTGAAATACCCCACAAAGCTTGCTTTTCTCCTATTTCCTAATCTCCTTCTTTCTCTTCAACATATCTAATAATAAAAGGATATTTTTACCCCTAATTAACATTTCATTCAGATATCAAGATAATATCCCCCTGTGAAATCCTGTGTATTTGCAAGCTCTTTATTCAGACAGCCATTACCAGTGGCAGAGATTCCTGGGTTCCATTCCACACGTAAGCTGCAATGTCATCTGTTTTCTGTTAGCCGCTCAGGAACAGTTTGGGATTGAGAGGTACACTCATTGCAAATAGTCACTGTGGACCTTGCTGGCACAGTCCCTACGAGGCTGCAGGAGCATGCTTCAATCACTGAGAGAGAGGAGAAAGCAAATGGCTTAACTGGCTTGTGACTTGGTATGGTGGAATAATTACAGGATTTGGACAGTCCTGGATGGTGAATCTGAGGTCCCTCACATCTAAACTGGGTAACTTTGGATAAATTACTTCTTTTTATCTGTAAAAAGAGAATATTTATATCTTCCTTGCAGGATACTTTGGGGATGACATAAAATAATTTATATAAAGCTTATAAAACCACATAGGAAAGACTTCAATAAATGTTGATTCCCTACACTGATACTCACCCACCCCAGGCCAGAAAAATTTCTCTGGTTTTGTAAGTAAAAAGAAAAATAAAGCGGCCAGCCCCATGGCCAAGTGGTTAAGTTTGCGTGCTCTGCTTCAGCAGCCAGGGGTTTGCTGGTTTGGATCCTGGGCATAGACCTACACTCTGCTCATCAAGCCGTGTTGTGGTAACATCTCACATAGAAGTATTAGAATGACCTACAACTAGGATATACAACTATGTATTGGGGCTTTGGGGATAAAAAAAAAAACGAGAGAGAGAGAGGAAGATTGGCAACAGATGTTAGCTGAGGGCCAATCTTCCTCACCAAAAAAAAAAAAAAAAGCATTAAAAAAAATAAATTCACACTGTGAACTGACAGAGTGATGCAAGGTAGCTGGTAAGTTTTAAGCCACCTAAAAGACCACCATATCAATGATTCTGCTGTTTAAAACATGTTTTAAATTGCTGTGAATAGGGGTATGGGAAATGCATAGACTAGAGTTGAAAGGCTATACATAAAATTCAGCATATAAATGAGATTAATTATTTACAGCCAATTGAAGTCATCAATAATGTCTTTAAGGTCTGGTGGATGGAGACAAAATTGTGGATAAAGGTCATACTATACAGACAGAGAATAAAGTTGGGATGGTCATATCATATCAACAAATTTTAAAATAACACAGAAAGACAACTGCTAAGACTACAAAAGAGATCCCTGGACAGAAAAGAAATAGTCTTAGACTTATATTGATGGAGAACGGGCAGGCCAGGCGGCAGTGCTATTTATCCAGGGCCTGAGGATGGAAAGGCAGGCTGACTGAATAAGCTCTGCCAGCATCAGGGAGAAGAGAGACTCCACAGAAAACCAATCAATTCCTCATTGCCATTCTCACCAATAACATGCTCTGGGTTTCATTTTATTTCTCCTCTGTTTACAAAGATAATTGTGAGCTGCTTTGTAGAGGGAGGGGGGAGATATGAAAGCAATATATATGTGCAAACATATTCGCACATATATATACATATATATATATAGTTTTTAAAGTCTCTTTTTTTTTTTTAGATGAGTTTTAGGTCCACAGCAAAATTAGGAGGAAGGTACAGAAGTTTCCCCAGTTACCCACTACCCAAGCACATGGAGAGTCTCCTGCCTTATCAGCATCCCCCACAAGAGTGTACATTTGTTACAATCGATGAACTTACATTGACACATCACTATCACCCAAAGTCTATAGTTTAGATTAGAGTTCACTCTGGGTGTTGTACAGTCTATGAATTTGGACAAATGTATAATGACATGTATCCATCATTATAATATCGTTGAATATTTTCCCTGCCCTAAAGATCCTCTGTACTCTGCCTCTTAATCTTCCCTCCCACAACCCCCAGCAACAACTGAACTTTTTACTCTCTTCATAGTTTTGCTTTTTCCAGAATGTCATGTAATTGGAATCATACAGGATGTACATGTCTTAGATTGGCTTCTTTCACTTAGTAATATGCATTTAAGCTTCCTCTATGTCTGGGGCCAGCCCCATGGCCCAGTGGTTAAGTTAGCACGGTCCGCTTCGGTGGCCCAGGGTTTCACTGTTTCGTATCCTGGGCGCGGACATGGCACTGCTCATCAGGTCATGCTGAGGTGGCGTCCCACATAGAGCCAGAAGGACCTATAGCTAGAATGTACAACTATTTACTGGAGGGCTTTGGGGAGAAGAGAAAAAAAAAAAAAGAAGAAGAAGATCGGCAACAGATGTTAGCTCAGGGCCAATCTTCAAAAAAAAAAAAGTTCCTCCATGTCTTTTCACGGCTTGATGGCTTATTTCTTTTCAGTGCTGAATAGTATTCCACTGTCTAGATGCACCACAGTTTATTTATCCATTCAACCACTGAATGAATGAAGGACATCTTGGTTGCTTCCTTGTTTTGGCAATTATGAATAAAATTGCTATAACACCCACGTGCAGATTTTTGTGTGGACATAAGTTTTTAATTCCTTCAGGTAAATACGAAAGAGTGTGATTACTGGATCACACGGTAAGAGCATGTTTAGTTTTATAAGAAACCACCAAACGTCTTCCAAAGTGGCTGTACTATTTTGTACTCTCATCAGCAATGTATGGGTTTCTGTTGCTCCACATTCTCCCCAGCACTTCAATTTGTCAGTGTTTTGGATTTGGGCCATTCTAATAGGCATGTAATGGTATCTCATTGTTGTTTTAACTTGCATTGCCCTGATGACATATGATGTGGAGTATCTTTTCATATGTCTATTTGCCATCTGGATATCTACTTTGGTAAAGTGTCTGTTAAGGTCCTTGGCCAATTTTTTAATTGGGTGATTTGTTTCCTTATTGTTGAGTTTTAGGAGTTCTTTGTATATTTTGAAGAACAGTCCTTTATCAGATATGTCTTCTGAAAGTATTTTCTCCCTGTCTGTGTCTTGACTTCTGATTCTCTTGAGATTATCTTTCACAGAGCAGAAGCTTTTAATTTTAACGAAGTCCAGCTTATCAATTGTCTTTTTCATGGATCATGTCTTTGGTGTTGTATTGAAAAAGTCATCACAACACCCAAGGTCATCTAGGTTTTCTCCCGTGTTTCCTCTAGGAGTTTTATATTTTTGCATATTATATTTAGGTCTATGATCCATTTTGAGCTAATTTTTGTGAGAGGTATAAGGTCTGTATCTAGGTTCCTGTTTTTGCATGTGGATGTCCATTTGTTCCAGCACCATATATTGAAAAGACTGTCTTTGCCCCATCATATTGCCTTTATTCCTTTGTCAAAGATCAGTTGACTGTATTTATGTGGGTCTATTTCTGGGCTGTCTATTCTGTTCCATTGATCTATTTGTTTATTCTTTCACCAATACCATACCATCTTGATTACTGAAGCTTTATAGTAAGTCTTAAAGTTGGGTAGTGTCAGTCCTCCAACTTTGTTCTTCTCCTTCAATATTGTGTTGGCTATTCTGGAACACATATATTTTTAATTAAAAGTATTTATTTCTCTTAGCCCTCCCAACATTCACGTTGAAGGACTTAAACAGAAATATAGTGACAGATTACAGAGAGACCTAACGGGCGTTTATAGCAACTTATCCTTTAGGTCCCATGATTTCTTTTGTCAATATAAACCTTTTATTGAGTATAACATCCATCTAGAGAAGTGTACAAATTGTAAGTGGCACAGCTTAATGAATTTGCACAAAGTGAACTCATTCATCTAACCAGCATACTGATCAAAAAATAGAGAACCCCAGAAGCCTCCTGGGCCCCTCCCAGTCACCACCCCCACTAAAGCTAATTACTCTCCTGACTCTGGAAAACCATGGATTAGTTTTGCCTTTTTCTTAACTTCAAGAAATGCAGTTGTACCGTATGTACTCTTATGCTTGCTTCTTGTGTGTCACATTACGTTTGCAAGATTCATCCATGTTGTAACTTGTAGCTGCATAGTTAGTTCGTTCTCATTACTGTATAGGATTCCAACTTTTTGACCTCTTCTACTGTTGGCGAGCACTGAGTAGTTTCTAGTTTGGGGCTGTTACAAATAGGTCTGTTATGAACATTTTAATAATTTCTTTTTGTAAGCACACGTACACATTTCTGTTGGGAATATGCCTCAGATTGTAATTCCTGGTTCATAGGTATGTTCAGCTTTAGTAAATACTGCCAAACAATTTTACCAACGCACAGTCTCAGAAACAGTGTATGAGAGTTCTACCTGTTCTTTATTCTAGCCAACACTTAACACTGTATTTTTTCCATTTTAGCCATTCTAGTCGGTATCATAGATACTATGTTTAAAAAGAATATCATCAAGAAAATGTACCTTAAAAATTAAAAATAATGTTACTGATTACTATTTGTGGTGGGCCTTGATACTTGATTTTTAAACATGAACTCTCATTTTCTTTTGATGCAGATTATCAGGGTACAACAATTGGAGAAACACTGTGTCCTACTTCTTTCTAAAGCAACCACGTCTTGAACGTGAGACCTAACGTCTAGGTAAAATCTATATATTTTCAGGATGTTAAATTCTCTCCGAACAGAAAGCAGTGATAGTCAATCTTTATTTTGCAACTGTATGATTTTTTTCCAATTGTATTAATTATTGAAAAATTCTTGAATGACCTAGAGAGAGGTGTTTAATGACATACCCCTTGGTTCTGTCCTAGACTTCAAATTGTTTATCACTTGTATCAGTGTGTTGGTTGAGTACATATGCCAAAGGATAGACCTATCAAAATTGTGGGTTTATCAGTTATCTAATACTGCCTAAAAAGCACCCCAAATCTTACTGACTTATATTTCTCACAATTCTCTGGGTTAGCTGAGTGGTTCTTTTGTTGGTCTTTCTTGGGCTCACACTGAGTTGGAATTAAGTTGGAGGGTTGACGAGGGCAGGGCTCAGCTGGGACAGCTCAGCCTTTCCATGTAGTCTTTCATCCTCAAGGACAATAGCTTGGCTTCCTCACATGGAAGCAGCAATGTTCCAAGAAAGAGAAGGTGAAAGTTGCAAGGTCTCTTGAGGCTTAGGCTCTTCTGCCATATTCTATCAGTGAGAGCAAGTCACAAGGTCAGTCCAGAGTCAAGGGGTGGGGATGGCGAAATAGATTACTCTCCTTGATAGGAAAGCTGCAAAATCATGTGGCCATGCTTTACAGTCTACCACAGTGGATGACAATCTAAATATGCTAGCACAATGAGAGCTAAACAGATGATAACATTTTTGTTAGTATTATAATTACTATGAAAAACCATTGAATTTACATTAAAGTCAGTGGTTTCTTATTTATATTTCCCAGCATTAGTAAAACCTTTAAATGAATATCTGCTCAGTGCCTGGCCCATATATTCATTAAAACTTACTAATATTACCACAAAATCCTAACTAAAATTCCCAGTAGTCAGTTGTCTGAACTCTTCCTTCCTCTAGGCCGGTGGTTCTCAGCTGGAGGCAATTTGGCCCACAGGAGACGTTTAGTAGTGTCTGAAGATATTTTAGTTGTCACATGGGCGGAATACTACTGGCATCTGGTGGGTGGAGGCCAGAGATGTTGCTAACATCCTGCAATGAACAGAACAGGCCCCACAACAGAGAATTTGCCAGCCCAACATGTCAGTAATGCTGAGGTTGAGAAATCCTGTTCTCAGGCTGTGCTCAGACGTGTCCTCAGGAAAGAACAGATGTCCTCACTGGGTCAAGGTGCAGCAGTGGTGTCCCGGAGCCGGCGTGTACCAGCTCCTGAAAGCCAATTGTGCTTCTCTCTTCCTACTTCCATTTTCAAGGACATCCTGTTGATAACTTAAAATAGGTCATGATGGGAGTATTTACACCATGGAAATTGGCAAGTGCTACAAATTAGGGCCTTTTTGTCCAGAAAGCTAAATTGTTAAACATTTATCACTATATCACGGGTGCAGCCCTTCCCAACAGGAGTAATAGAGCCTGGTGGACTCTAATTTCTGCTCTCCTTGTAGTGTCTCACTTCTTGGGCTAAAGAAGAAGCTCATTAGCAAAGTGCCACTGGTGACACAGGATGATCAGCAATGTGTTCTCATGCAGCCAGAATTACTTCGTTTCTCCAAAGTCAAAGGTAACCTCTACACAGGACAGTATGGATTGCCTAAAGCCCCCACATCACATAAAGACACACACACGCACTGATTTCTTACTGATGCAGGACAGTAACTAGGAGCCCTTACGCAGAAGGGCAGCCTTCACCCTTCCCCAGCTCTCCCCCGCAGGATTGCACAGCTAATGCCATTGCTCTATCTGTTTAACGAGTTAACATAATTGAAGTTCAACCCCCAAGTTTATGAAAATTTAGCAAATATAAACAGACACTGTCTCCCAGGTCATGGTATCTTAACTAGGGCAACGGTAAAGAAAATACTGTTGAAAGATTTCTCTTTGCCTTGCGCATTATTGCAAACAACAAAACTCCTTAGGAGAAAATGTTAAAAGTTTACAAAAACTGGCAATTTTGGAAACTTTTCATTGCATAACTTCATACAAAACGAATTAATGAGGAAAGGTTCATAATAAATTAATATATTGAATTCAGTCTAAACTCAATGAGATTACATTAAAATCTCATTTCCTTCTGTTAAAAATTCAATAAAATGGTGCCAATTAAATGAGGCAATTGATAAGAACAAGGAGATTTACCTGATGTTTCACGTATTCTCCCTCATTATTAGGTTTCATTTTTAACAACTTGTTGACAATGATTCTCTGCTGACAGTAGCTCAGCTAGAATCATGAGTCAGCTTTGAAACCAACTTGGAGAAAAAAATAATAATCCTCAAATTGCCATTTAGCACATCTGCCTCTCCAGGTAATTGAATTCTTGTTGAAAATACATCATCGGAGATATATTAGAAATAGCAGGAGAAAGAATTAAATTAGGAGGTGGAAGTCCTAAAAATACAGACTGAAGAACAGCAGGAAGCATAAGATCATTTAGAAAGTTGCTACTTGCTGTAATTTCTATTGCATTTGGAGATTTGTCCCCCGAAGACGAATCCATTCCCATTTTTATTTATGCACCACAGGCTTCAATTTAAAGAGGTGTGATGTGCTGCCGGGCCTGCTGATTTTAAGTGTCATATCCTAGGGCTTAGTCTATTGAAACACCCTGGTAATGGATCCAACCACACTTCCAAACAGTCCACCCACCAAGTTTCAGCCGGCCTGGCTCATTACACAAATTCATAAGCATCCTGCATAGGGTCTCAGAGTGTACCAGCAGCTGAGGTGCCAGCAGAAAGTAACATTATTTTGCTAATCTCTAAGCAACTCAGAGGCAGTGTCATGGCAAACATCCTTTAGTTTTTGAGCCTTCCTTCCAGTCTCTTGATATACTGACACAAAGACTCTGTGAGGGAGTCTATGCACTGGATTTTGAGTATGCTTTCTCAACCTTTCCTAACTCCAGGCCCTTTGTAAGCCCAGCCCTAACCAACAAACACCCTTATTTTAATAGCTCTTTTAATTAATCCAATTGCAGAGCAACTAAGGAATATGAACCCTCCCAGAATTTTGCTACAGAGGAATTTGCCCAATAAAACTATAAAAGGATAATGGAATATTTTGCAGAGTCTAGCACACAGCTAGACTAGTATTTGTTGACTTGTATATGTCAGGTACCTATGCAATGAACATATTTTAAATGAATAAATGAATAGCCAGTAAGTACGTTATCAGCAAACACAGCAGAAGGAAGACTTTCCTAAATTAATTTGTTATGAAAGGAGTAGACAGTGGTTCTCACCCGAGAATGGCCCTCACCTCTTGCCATTAAATATTTGTCAAGGTCTGGAAACACTGGTATCTAGCGGGTAGGGGCTAGGGATGTTGCCAAAACTCCTTACAATACACAGGAAAGTTCCCCACAACCAAGAATTATTCAGTCCAAAATGTCAATAGTGCCAAGGCTAAGAAACCCTAGGAAAAAGAAATGTAAGGAAAATACTAACAAGGATTGGGGAGCATTGATAGATGGATAAAGTGGGACAGCCTTTAGGGGCAACTCATCATCTTCTGTTGAGATTCGTGGAGCAGGAAGACCTGAGCATGTGGAGAAGTACTTCTGGTTATAATGAGATTGCTACAAATCGAAACGTTGAGAGAATGGGATTGTGAGAGTGCCACCTCCTTCTTTAACACTCACACTCACAAGACTTTTGTGCACAAATGCAACATGGAAACACTGAGCTGAACCTGAAATTCACACCTCAGCTGTTTTACTTGTCCAGAGTTGACAGAAAGTGCTCCCAGATTGACAACTGCAACCATTTCCTTTTAAAAATCGGAGCCCTTTTGAATTAGACAAGTAACTCTCTACCACCCCAGCCTGCCACATAGAAGAAAGAAAAGAGAAGAAATGTTTTATATTTCCCTTCTAATTCGTTGACCCAATTCTCTTTACTAACTTCAAAAAAGACATGTATGGTTTTGAAAGTCATAGATCTCAGCATTGCCCAGACCTTGTACAGGAAATCAAGGGGAAATTTAAGATAATCTTTCTTCAGTGTGTTCCCACCTTTTCCAACATCTTATCCCTTCAAATTTCAGATGACATATAATATCACTAGAGTTTCCTAACAAAGGCATTGAGTTGTCCTAGCCAGCATCACTCCTATGCTCTGGCCTCCTTTCCCAGGGCCTCTAGCAAGAGTTAAGCATTCTCCAGAACATAGCTGAGTGGCCCCAGGTGTTAGAAAGTGTGATGAGAGGAGCTGATGGAGGTTATTACATTACTGCTTGCAAGTGTATTTATGTATTAGCAGGTGACTCTGAGATCCTTGAAGGAACCATCAATCATAGTATACCAGGATTGGCATAAAACTGGAGTAAAGATGATAGATATTTAGAGGCAAAACCAGCTTTTGTCAATGTCCAGATAATGCCAAAATAGCCATCCAGCCTCTAGGTAAGACAAGTCCCAGACACAGGTGACAACGGACTTCACATTCCCTCTGCCCTGGCATGTAGGGGCATCACAGAGAGGGGGAGGATGGGATGAACCACAGCACGCTATTAACAATATTTATCTGGAGGCTTTGTGTGTGTGTGTGTGTGTGTGTCAGGAAGATTGGCCCTAAGCTAACATATGTGCCAGTCTTTCTCTATTTTATATGGGATGCCACCACAGTGTGGCTTGACAAGCAGTGCTAGGTCTGCACCCGGGATCCAAACCTGTGAACCTTGGGCCACCAAAGCAGAGTGTGCGAACTTAACCACTACACCACCAAGCCAGCCCTATATGGAGGCTTTTTAAATAGAGAAGAGTATATCTCATCTTTTTTCTGGCATCTGTAGGTATTGTTAGAGGCCCACAGGGTTTTTTTCTTAAAAAAGTTCTTAAAGAATACATGACTTGGAAACACAAATACAAACAACAGGGCAAAGTCTCTGAAATCAGAACCATCTGTGTGCCAGCTGGTAGAGGCAACTCATTTATGTCCCTGAGGCCAGCAGAAGGGCACACCTCCACTCCACCGTTCTTTCTCTTTTTCTTCTTCTCTTTCCTATTTCTCTATCTTTTCCCTTTCTTTCTCTTCTCCTACGCCATTTTTCCTTCTCTATCTTGTTTCTCTGGCTCAGGTCCTCCAGGAACCCTGGGGGGCACCTGGAAACCCAGTGTGGCCCAAGGTGGAGCCAGCAGCTCCAGGGCTACTGATCCAACAAGAGGAAAGGAAAGTCAGGTGCTTCTACCACTACAAGATGATACGCTGTTGTAATAGTCATCAAGTTTTAATTGAGCACTTAGTCCCTGCCAAAAAATGACCAGAATAGGAAGATGAATTAGATACGACCCTGGATGCAAGAACTTTATACTATTGCTGGAAAGAGGAATATAAACACAAGTGGTAAAAACAAAATAAAGACAAATTCAGGGAATAGATGCTTTGGTGGCATTTGAGCTCTACCTTGGAAGATGGAAGGATGTTGTTTGGGCTACAGGTTTGTGTTAATAACGACACCAAGGTGGGGCTGGCCTTGTGGCACATAGTGGTTGAGTTCGCATGCTCCACTTTTGTGGCCTAGGGTCCGTGGGTTCGGATCCTGGGCACAGACCTACACACTGCTCATCAAGCCATGCTGAGATGGCATCCCACATACAAAATAGAGGAAGATTGACATAGATGTTAGCTCAGGGCCAATCTTACCCACCAAAAATAAATAAATAAACAAATAATTAAGACACTGAGGAATGAAACCTGATTGCAAGATGGAAGGACCTCCACATTACTGAAGCATGAGGCCACAGTCTCATAGTGAGGCACGTCATATGTGGGCAGCGTCACATTCGCTATGCTAACTAGAGAAGGCTCGTGGCTCCTAGATCATAGTGACAGATCTCAAGAAGATAGCTCCCAGGAAGTTAAGTGAGCAGTTCTTCAGCAAAACTGATCTGGGGAGGGAGGAAATAATTGAGTTTCCCTATCTTCACATGTGTATTCTTTACAGGGCCGTCATGCAATATTACATTCCACTTGCCCCCTTCCTTAGGGAAGAACTTTGTGGCTTTCTACTTTCTGAGTGGAATGTTACAGAAGATATTAAGAAATCTTGAAATAGGCCTATGATTTTATTAATAATGTTTTTGTTTTAGGATTACATTCCTTAAAATTAAAAATTATGTAACAAAAAAAAAAAGGGAAGGGGAGACTCAACATTTTTTAGGCCATGAACTCCTTTTGGTAGTCTGGTGAAGCCAATGGAACAATTCTTAGAACAATGTTTATAAATGTGTCGGATAAAACACATAAGATTCACATGAGAACCAATTGCCTGACAATATAGTTCTACATGAACTCATCCGTGGTCCATGGACCTCAGCTAAACCACTTCCACCTGGAGCCTACAGCCAAATTGCAAGAGTTAACATCCAAGGTAAGGAATGAAAAGGTGATGGGAGAGAATGAGTGATGCAGTTTAGAAGTGGGAGGCCACTGCTTTTACCCACCAGAACCTATAAAAAGAGGAGGTCCTCCAATGGGAAGATGGCAACTGATGTCTTAGGCCAGTGTGAGGACTAAACAAAATGAAAGCTCAGAGAACTAAAACAAGCTTAGGACACAAGAAGTGGGCTTTGCTAAATTGGGACATCCCACCTTCCCCCTCTCTGAAGGATGTTGATCTTTCTTTGTCACAGGATTGTTCTTATGCTATAGAACATCCATCTTCAGTGATCAGAGCTAACCATGTGCACAACTTTATTCATTCCTCCTCCTCCCTCACTCCAGAAGCTCTGTGTTTCTGAGAGAATCTTCAATGACTAGCTCACAAATTGCTTCTTGCTGTTATCATCAGGCTCCTTTAGACTCTGTATTTGAAAGAAAATACTGTAGGTCCCTCCACATACACCAAGGGAAACTGTGGGGATCTCACTAGCTGGATTTGCATTGAACACGTAATAAACCTGCAGACTTGCCTCCGGAGTGCCTAACTCTCACCATCACCCCAGTGTATTCCAGGACACGAAGACTGTGTTTTTCTGGCAATATCTGAGACAAGTTTGGTGGCTCTGGGGAGCCACCATTGATTCTGTCTTTGGGAAAACAACTTACCAAGACTTTAAAAATGGCTCCTGAGGAGCAGGGTTAGGATCACTGGGGACTAGATTGAGAACAAACAGCCAGCACCAAAAAGGGACTCGGGAAGGGTGAGAATCTGTCCCCTCAAGATGCGAAAGCTCAGGATGAGATGCATGCAGACTGACTTCTCCCACTGCCACTCAGAACAAATCATAATCAAGAAAGCTACCCTGCTCTAAAGACCGGGGTCCAGTCACTCAACAAGAGTGTGCCTTGCTCTAAGGACCTTTCACTTTTATCCCCAGCTCAGTGCAGTGTGCGGACTGTGACCACTCCAGTTACTCAAGTGTTTCTTACTGTAGGAACAAATTGTTAATTGCAATTAATTGTAGCTTCGTGATGCAAGCTACAGATGTCTCTCTCTTTTTTTTTTACTTTATTATTTTTGTTTGTTGGTTGGTGGGAGGGATATGTTAAAAGACATACACTAAGATGCAAATGATATTTCAAAAACACCAGCAGCTTCTTTCCTAAGATGTTTCTATGGGGAGGAAATGCGAATATGCTACCTTCCTCCTGCTCAGATGATACTTCTAAGCATCATTGGGGAAGCAGACAATGCTGCAAACCACGAAGAGTGCATTCAATTTGGCAACCCACAATTTGAACAGGAGATTCATTGGGAAATCAGTCAGCCAACATCCAAATGGATAGTCAGCATGATAAAGGAAGATTATAAAGTTTAGGGTACAGTGACAGCAAAATAGGCCTAACCTTTTCAACTGTACCTGGGAAAGAGTTGCTAAAGTATCTGTGGAAAACCAAATGTATGTGT
Organism: Equus quagga; assembly: GCF_021613505.1. NCBI lineage: Eukaryota > Metazoa > Chordata > Mammalia > Perissodactyla > Equidae > Equus > Equus quagga. The sequence goes on along the minus strand of NC_060288.1, from coordinate 19,993,520 downwards.
ACTGTCTATTTGAACAAATTGATATATGGAGCCACAAATCTCCTAACAGCCCAGGAGTGCTCAAATTAGATGCTCTCTCCCTGGTGTTAGGATGAAGCTATTACATTCATTCTTTGCAGTAATGCTGCTGGATACCGATGATGCCTCCCGGGTCACCCAAGGCATGTATCTTCTTGTAACATTTTGACGATTTCATGTACCTCATAGAAACAGCACGTTAATGAAGATGAGTTTCATTTTGAAAGGTGAAAAGAGACAGGTTTCAGTACAAATTGTGACCCACTAATGGATAACTCAGAACTTTTCTCTGCAGAGCCATTTCCTGACTTGTCAAAAAAAAGAAAAGAAAGAAATTGGACAATGATTCAGCTTGTGATTTAAAATTCAAGAACCTAACAAACGCACTCGGTGGAAACCCAGCCTTATTACACCCTCCTGACTTTGATAAAGCATTCCTGGTTCAAACAGATGCCTCTGACATTAGACTTGAGGCACTGTTGTCTCTGATAATGAAGGAAGAGAAACACCCAGTGATGTATACACACAGGAACTTCTAAAAAGAAAACTCTAGAACTTTCTATTTCGAGGAAAGTCTTGGTCTTCTAAGAAGCTGGTCTATTCAGCAGACTTGTTGAAATTTTCTTCCCGAATAAAATTTAAAAGGAAGAAGCCACCATTTGTACTTAGACAATATTTTATTGGAGAATTTAATCAGAACCTATGATAATGTTCGTGAGACATATGTGCTTAACACAATACTGTGAACTGAATACAATAGGTCCACAGTGTAAGTGAATTATAAAATATTATGCCAGGAAGTGTATATGAGTTAAAAAAAATAGTACCTAAACAATAAGAACTTTTTAATCTAGTATAATGTAATACACATAGACATTTAGTTGTTTTTCAAAATGGTGAAAAGATTTATTGACACACAAACATAACAGTTTTAAGTTTTGCTAGTTTGCTATTTTGTCATTTGGGCTCTCTTCATTTGCCTTTAAATGCATTTTTCTGTATCTCCAGAACATTTTTTATTATGCATTGCTTTTAGCGGCTTTCAGTATTTGTAATAATTGCCGCATATTTTTAAGGTTTAGACATCCTCTTGATAATCTGGTTTGATCATTCATCATTTTCTCTCAACCCACAGCCCATTCTACTTGAATCGGTCTGCTAAAAAGTTTGGACATACTAATCCTCTTGTTCAGTCAGCCACACTTGAGTTCCAACAGTGCCGTGGGGGGAAATATACGTGGAGACCACAGATGCCCAAACACTATCCATTAAAACCATTCTTAGTAATTGGCTTAATGAAGGCGTTTTGCAATATTTGTGATAAATATTAATTTTATTTACTCTGTTACTCTACAAATCAAAAGAAACGAATTCATTAGACACAGTTCGAAGGTAGGGGTATTTCTGATGGAATTTGAAATTATTAAGGAATCTCAAGGGCATTAAGCCTGAAAATAAAACCATTAGATCTTCTAAACAAATGGAGCCAATATTGGGAGATTATGTGTGTTTGCTGTTTGTCTTTCCCCTACAGCCCCTAAAATTGGAAACACACCACCAAGAGGAAGTAATAACACTGCTGTCAAATATTCAAAGTCCAATTTTTACTCATATTGATTATTTTTAACATTTTGAAATATCATTTTTATACCCCCATCTGAAAGTATTTATAAGACTAGAATTCCAGGGCTGTGTTCACTATAGTATTTTATGAAAGCAATATTTTTCTTAGTTACGTTGAGGGGGAAGGAGTGAAATGGAAAAATATTATGATAGGGATAATTTTCTAGTCACCTTCCAAATTAACACTCCATATTCTGGTCCTAACTCTCACTAGTTGGAAACATGAATTTTACTGTAGGATTATCAGCTGGTAAATAGAATATAGGAGAAAAAATTCTTCTTCAGACGATTCCAATTATTTGAGTTTTTACCTTGTCTCTCTTGATTTCCACATTTTTTCTCATCTCTGAACTCAGAAAATGAGATATCTTTTTAAAAGGGAAAACCTAAAATCATTTCTAAATTCCTTGAAACTCTGGGTTAATTCATTTCTGAAACAGATCAATGCCCATCAACGTTGTTGGCTCCATCACACCCAGTCACTCTTGATGATAAAGTAGAAGGGACGATGCACTTGGTCAGCTGCCCCTTGAGAGAGAGACATGCTATCTTAACAGCATTCATTCCAAATCTACAGTGTATGTCATGGTTGTTTGGCCAGAAATGCTCTATATCTGTGCTTCTAATATCGCTCAGGAAGATGTCAACAAAATACAGTGTTTGAATGATATCACGGGATCACAGCAAGAGGCTCTCAGTTCGCCTGAAAGTTGGTTTGCCATTTTCTTACCATTGTTTATGTTCACCTTTATCATGTATAGTGTTTGTGATGACTAGGGACCTGTTTAAAACAAAAATTCACTAGTTTTCTATTCATAATGCTAAATTTTGGCCCTATAGTTTCTAAAGAGTCCCTTGCTTCAATTCAAATATACTGTAGGTATTTCAACAGGATTGCATAGCCATGAATCATTTTTCTAGTTCATTCCACAAATAAATGTTACCTATCAACATGGTAGATGGACAAGCACTATGCTGGGTGCTAGACACACGACACACCAACAGATAAATGAAATAAGATGAAAAAAATTCAAAGAATACAAGTGTGTACTATGGATTTGGCACTAAATGGAGAGTGATGAGTCCATTTCAGTTAATTCTACTCTCCTCTGAAAATGTTAGAGTTTACGAAAAGTTACAAAATGTTATTTTTATAATATTTTTAGGAATTATGTTTAATATTAATTCTATGTCTATTAAAAACACTGAAGAAATCTTGAATCATGTTATTCCAGTAAATTATATTAATAATATTTATAGTGGCTCATACATTATTAAGTATTCTTTGTGTATTAAGATGGCAACCTACTAAAGACCTAATTTTCCCATCAAATTTTGGGAAAACATTGATAGTACGTTGAGCCCATTCAAGAAGCATCGCCGACTCATCTTTCATCTCTGGGCAAATGATTCATTTTCCTGAAGCTATTTGGGCCAATATCTATTGTTACTTTCTATACCTTATTGATATTAGAGCCATTTGAGTCTATCCATGGCTCCAACAAACACCGTTTAAGCTAATAGTGCCATTCATTAGAATTAAGAAGCTTTTCAACATCAAAGTCAAAAGCCAATCTTGGGATATTTCCTCCTCTCACAAAGAATCTATCTAGTTCTGACCTTTGAAGTGCACTATAATTATCGGGTGGGAATGTAAACTGACTCTTGACACGAAACAAAAACATTACTGGTGGATTTCAAAACACATTTCCCAATTCCTTCATCAGTGGCTCATGTAGTCAGTGTAGTAAAGCAGGAAAGATGAGTTCACAGATAAGACTAGATTATAGAAAAGAGAGTCTAGCTTAAGCTTGTTTTATTACTGAAATAAGTCATTTTTAAATTACCTTGTCACTTAAATTTGGTTTCCTTTTTCTCAATTTGCAACATGAATTATCATATTTTAATCCTCAAAATATTGAACCGAGAGTCATGCCAAGGCAAAATTATGCTTAAAACACTACCTTTTTTTGTGGGTAGCTGTTAGACTTGTCTCAAATAAATAACTCTTCTAGCATATTAATATATAATGAAGAAAGTATGAGTAGTTCTTAATACATAGTCAAAGGAACTGCTGTCAGCTAAAGAAGCTGCGGTTTATGCATGTCTGGGAATGAGTAGTCCAACCAAAAAACCAATATTCACTTGCAGGAATGTTTGGTTAACAACATATAACCAAGCTTTACAATGTCAAACAAAGCAATCTTTGAAAGTTACTTAGTGATAGGGGATAAAAATAAACCATTGAATAACAGAGCTAATGCTAAAATCATTAGAAACCACTATGTTTTAAAATATCATAGACAGAAACTCTTCTAAAAAACTCAGTAGGCTGAGTTCCCCACTCCCTTGCTGAACAGAGCGTGTGTTCCTACGTGCTCAAGGTAAAAATATCTTCAGTCAGTGGTTCAAAGACTCTCAAAAGCATTAAAACGTTGACCCTCATGGTATCCCAGGTGGTAACACCAAAAATCTCTATTTGCAGATAGAGAAAATAGAATACAGATGTAGAATATAGATAGAGAAAATAGAGATAAACGAATAAAAACCCAAGCCTTTATGCCAAAGCTTTTCACTGCAGCCCTGGCCTCCACTTGTTTCTTATTACAAAGGAATCCAGATTCTTTAAATAACATAATCTTTTAGATAGAGAAACCGCCAAAGAATTAAACCAGCTGTGGGTCTTTGTTTTCCTGAGTGCATTTCTCTAACGTGGTCGTAATTGCCTCCTTCAAGGCCTTCTTTACAAGCTTTGTGGATTATTTTTAACAATACCTTTTCTTGACCTTTCTGTCTTACTATAAATTTTAAGACTTCCTTATTTAATTAGCATGGAGTACTGTCTGGGCATTGGGATTTTTTTTTAAGGCTCCTCGGGTGATTTCATGTGCTACAAACTTTGAAAACAACCGTCCTACACTATACTTTTTGTAGAAAAATAAAAGTATACTGAAGTCTGAATTTTTCAGATAATTGTCTTAAATCTTTATTTCACAGAGCAATATAATATTTGGGCCTCACATAAACAAATTAATAGGTAGGATATATGGTTTCCATAAGATATTCATATCATTTCTTTATAGTTGAACAATATACGTTGACAGATCACGTCTAAATGACAAAACTCCAACATTGTGAGGTGAGATCATCAATGTTCTTTGAAACTCAAATGGGAACACACTCTTTCTAGAATTAACTAATGTTATCTTTATGCCTTGGGTCAACTTTCCCATACCACCCCCTGCCAACTCTCCACCCTATACCGTACTCCCTTCTTTTGCATCTAAAAGGCAGGTGACCTTTAAGTCTTTGCTAGATAAAAATCTCTTCACAGGTAACTCACAGGCTCGCAAAGCAGCTGGTTGCATTAGCGATAACTCTAGTCATTACAGTGCTCCATCTTCTTCTAAAGGGCAAATGCCTCCCAGCATATTTCATTCATGCTGTCAGTTCTGCCTAGTGGAGTAAAAGCAAACCAAGTGTACTCAGTCTCCCACTAAGACCCTTTTAGAGTGTGACACAATTAGCATACTTTCTTTCCCATTGTTCTTCTCTTTTCATGGAAAGAGAGATTGAAGATGGATGCCATCAACAACAATGCCCGGCTAGAATCTAATTACACATTCTTTCAATCATTCAGCATTCCGGTTATTTACTTCTACATTAAAACAACCCCAAACATTAGTGATTTTAAAAAGCAATTTATTATTTTTATTTTACAGTTGTGTGGTCTGACCAGCCATATCTGCAGTTGTTGATTAAGGTCTTCCAAGTGGTTGCAAGTTAGATAGCAGCTACAGTCATGTGAAGGCTCAAGTGGGATGTACATCCAGTGTAGCTTCTTTATTCACCTCACTGATCCTCGTCCTCTCTCTCTCTCTCTCCACCTGCCTTCTCAATCCCTAAGAGAATTACCACTTGGCATGAACTCTACATCATTTGATGGTCCCCAGGTTGTCACACATCTAACATGGCAGTTGACTCTAAGAATCAGGAAACAGAAGCTGTGAGGGCACTTAATGGCTATGCTCAGATCTGGCACAATGTTGTTGTGGCCATTTTTATTTTATTGGTCAAAGCAGTCACCATACCTGTCCATATTGAAGGGAGTGGGGAGGTTGACTCCATTTCCTGATCACATTACAGAAGAGCACGTGGAATGGAAGATATTGCTTTGATCATCCTTGGAAAATATAGTCTGCCACATTCAGCAAAGCTTTGATGAGTGTTCTTTATGCCCTAGGCACCAAGCTACTTTCTAATGATTAAAATACAAGTAAATCATGGTCCCTGTAAGTTAACAATTTTGGCAGCTGAGTCACATACTGCCTCCATCCTCTAGGTCTTATTCACAGAACTGCTGTCAAGCTACAACATGATATTTACTATAAAGTTTTTTAAACTATGGTCACAATTTTGCTTCTGTTCTCACCCTCTTATTCTAACTTGAAATATCATTCTATTATCTACTTCTGTTATCTACTTCTTTGACTCCATCATCTAAGAAGCATACCTTCTATATTTTATATAAATCATTCATTTGTTGATTTAACCTATGTTTATTGAGTACCTTCAATAGTCAAAGCATTGATAAAAATATACACATTGAATGGAAATGACCAATGACTTAACACTTTCTCTTGCTACTCGACACCTCCCAAAGGCTAGTATTGATTCATCAACACATCCCAAATACAGCTGTTCAGAGGGCTGAAACCTCTGTAAATGTACAATCTGCTAGCCCATATTTCCACAACTAGTCCACAAGGAAAGCATATCAGACTTCCTCAGATGCCGTATTTGCCATATTTGATCTATTGGAGCAGTATCTCATAAAAAAATACCCAAAGTTTGGTTTAATGACAATGCAAGCTCAAATGGAGTCCAGTTGATCACTGCTTTCTATTTTAGTTTCATGTATGATATATGTTTTATGAATTTTTATATTTTATAATCTCTTCAAGATTAACAACTTATTTGACTTCATTTGATTTTCAAAAGCACCGAAACCTGTGTACCAAGAGTCTAGGATTGGAATGTTTTCATTAATCAAAAACTCTTAATTGAAAACTATTTATCAGATAAGGATTACTGGTTTCAGAAGAACTAAAATTTAATTAACATACTCAATTGAACATAAATCATTGGACTTGAACTAGAATTTCATTACTTTGTCTTAAGTTACTGTCTAAATATTGTTTTGTCCTAAGTCATAATTAATAGCAACACTGATTACCATACAATAGCTATGCCATCTACAAAGAGTTCTAACTGATACAAATTAATAGACAAAAGGGAATTTTCTATGAGACTACTTCTTCTATATAATGGTTTTAATGTTATAATCTCTCACAAAAAAATCTTCTCAGCTAAGTCAAGTACTTTAGCTTTGAAAGCATACAATTTCCAAGATATGGAACTGACTGACACATAAATTTGGTCTCTAATAATCAACTTATTTGATTTTCCAACTTTAATTCTTCATTCCTACAACCACTTCCATAGAGGTAAATTGATAATAATTTCCAATTTTATTATCACCAGAAACAGTCTAGTTTCATTCTCCTACTGAATCAGCTGACTCTGTGGTAAAGCTCTGCTGTATTTGGATCTGATACTTTAAGACTATATGAAAGCTCACTAGGATGAGCATTCTTGAAGCTCTCTGTTGTTGGGTCTCTCTTTACTGTGTAATACACTTCTCATCTAGAAAAACAGAATACTACCCAAGTCTGTTTTGCTGCAAGCCTGGATAAAATTATATCTCACTGTCCACTACATCTTTAAATGTTTCTCAAATATTAACTAACTAAAACAATTACATTAAGTAACTTGCTTGAAGGCATTGTATTTTTTTCAGAATTATGTAAGCCCACCACAGACGGTTAAGAATCTTGATCATACCTGATAAACGTTACTATCCATAACATTATAAGTATTCTTACTACTTTAATGCATTCTGTGTTTAACATATGGAGAAACTAAGTCACAGAACTTCATAGCCCTATAAAAGAGTAGAGATGAGACATTAATTCCATCAATAAAATTAAAGGCTTTCCAGATTCTACTCATGAGTCCTACCCACCAGACCATAAATTCTACTTTTAAAAATCATTAAATTACCCTTTAGCTCAAGTGACAGAACAGGTCCTTTCAAACCTAGGTGTCTTTGGTTCACGTGCCAAAATGGAAGGATTTGTCATAAAACTACAAAAAGAACTTTGATTAAAGAACCCTTAATGAAGATCTGACATTTAATCTGTTCTTTTATTGGAGAAGATCTTTAAATATTCTCTCCTTATGAATTCATTTCATATTAACTTGGAATAGTACTTGATCATAGGAACGTGACTGTATGCTGGTACTAAAAGAAGATAATTAAGCAATATGTTCTGCCAAGGACATCACCACCCTATAAATCCATCAACCCACTTGGATAGCTAATAATTTCAGTAATGTTGCCATGACATTGTAATGAGAATGTTTCATATCCTGCAGCTCCTTTGTCAATTAGACCTGCTCTACGGTCAAATGCTGGCAGCTTTGTAATAAAATTTTCATATGTTTGCTGTGCCCCTTCTGAGGGGCTTTCCCCCTACATTAAAGTAAAACGCCAACAGGGCTTAGATGTAGATAGGCTCCTAAAATAGTCTCTCATACATTAATTACCTTTCTGAACATTCTATCAGCATGCATTGAGAAAAACAATATTGTATGAGCTTGTATAAAGTACCAAAGGCAGATAGTATGCATTATCTACTAATATTAATAGAGATATGCTGAAATAATATACTAAGAAATGGAGCCATATTTTAAATGGCAATTTTAAAATAAATAGTTCTATGAAACTGACTTATAGTTGAAGATCTAATGCACTTTTTCTTTTTTCTTTTTCCCTGTGAAGTTTCCAGTTGACTAAAGAAAACCCAAAAGGATAACAATAAGAATTTGGTCTTCTGAATTCCAATCAATAGCAGAAGTGTGTGTGTGGCAGGGGGCGGTAGGGAGGGGAGGCTTTTATCCACATGAAGATAATAGGAAGCCTGTACCAGAAAAACACTTACTCTTATGGTCAATAAGAAAATGTATTTTCACATTAATAGTATTTTTCATTGACCAAAACAAAAGCAATAGATGTTAATCCGCATTTGTCGCTTTAAATTAGCTTATATATGGAGGAATCTGAGCCTTTAGTAAACCTCTTTGAAAACAGAAAAGACTCTGGACTGGACCAGGAGGTCCTTGGAACCCACAGGGTATAGATGTTTGCCCTCAAAAACATCCATAGAAAATGCTTTTGATTGACTCATATGGGAATATAGAAAACTGTCTCAAGATTTCCAACATGATACTCAGACTCTTAAAGTCCCAATGGACTGAAGACAAAACACTAGGTCAGAAAATGGTATGTGGGGGCTGGCCCCTTGGCGTACTGGTTAAGTTTGGCGCACCCTGCTTCAGCAGCCCAGATGTTCAAGGGTTCAGTTCCCAGGAGTGGACCTACACCAGTCATCGGTGGTCATGCTGTGGTAGCGACCCACATACAAAATAGAGGAAGATTGCCACAGATGTTATCTCAGAGTAAATCTTCCTCAGCAAGAAAAAACAGGCACTTGGGAAAAAAAATTTAACCATATTGTATTTTTCAGTGAGAAAAAAAACAAAGAAAAAGTAATCTGATAAAGGGTTGTTCTCCAAAATATACAAAGAACACTTAAAGGTCAACAATAAGAAAACAAATGACCTGACTAAAAAATGGGTCAAAGATCTTAACAGATACTTCACCAAAGAACACATACATATGGCAAATAAGCATATGAAAACATGCTCCATCTTATATGTCATATGTCGTCTAAATACACATGAAATGCAAATTAAAACAAGATACCAATACATAGTTATTAGAATAGCCCAAATCCAAAACATTGAAAACACTAGATGCTGACAAGGATGTGGAAAAACAGGAACTCCCAAACATTGCTGGTGAGAATGCAAAATGGTGCAGCCACTTTGGAAAACAATTTGGTGGTTTCTTACGAAACTAAACAAACCCTTACCATACAATCCAGCAATCATGCTCCTTGGTATTTGCCCAAAGGAGTTAAAAACTTATGTCCACACAAAAAATTGGCACTCAATGTTTATGTCAGCTTTGTTCATAATTGCCAAAACTTGGAAGCAACCAAGATGTCCTTCAGTAGGTGGATGGGTTATTAAACTGTGTTACATCCAGACAGTGGAATATTATTTAGCACTGAAAAGAAATGAGCTATCAAAAAGCTATGAAATGAGCAATGAAAAGACATGGAGTGAATGCATGTTGCTAAGTGAAAGAAGGCAATCTGGAAAGCTACATACTGTATGATTCCAACTACATCACATTGTAGAAAAGGCAAAACTGTGGAGACAAGAAAAAGATCAGTGGTTGCCAGGGATGGGAATGGGGAGACATAAATCGGCAAGAAATGGAATCAAGTTGGGTCTCTACTTAGATTCCTCACATCGTGTATCACCGTGGACTGACACTGCTCTTACTTCTCCTCCCAAGGGCCTCCAGGTTCCATAAAGACTATTTCTTCTCATCTATGAACTCCCCCTTCCAAACACGATGCTTTACGGTACAATGACCAATAATATGTCTTGAATGAATATTGGAGAACAGAGATGGAAAATTTCCCAACGTTAGACACTGAAAGAAATTATGAATATATGAAAACTGGTGGAATTGGTTAAAAGCAAAGCTATTAAAAGAAACCAAAACCACTCCTGCCAGAAGAAGTCAATTGTTCTAAATGCTATGTAGAATTTTTCACTTTATTTCGGCAATCATTTATACGATTCATATTAGAAAAAATTCCCAGAGGCCTTAGAAAGTCACCACTTTTAATAGAGAAAAGTGTTTCCCTGTGAAACATATTACCTCCTGTTAGGACATTTGTCCTTTCATGAAAGATGTATTAGTATTCTTGTTTATTGATCTTATCTCAATACCTCTAAATTGTAAATGAAATTTTTTTTTACCACATTTAACCTGATATTTTGGTTCTTTTTGAACAGGTTTGTATTGGATACTCAGTTTTCTTAGTTTTTATGTAAATTCCTTGTTTTGTATTCAGGAAATGTAGTTCCACCTTCCATTTCTTTTCTCTTAAAATACTTTTCAAAATGATGCCAGCTTCTTTGCACAGTGGGGAAATGTAAAGTTGGGCTCTTAAATTGTTTTTGAATGCCCAAGTTTCCTCTTCCTTTATTTTAACTAAGAAATAAACAAAAATCTTCCACTTAAACTCTTTGACATGATTGATGCTGTCAGTTAACTCTTTATCATGGAATAAAGCCACCTTTAGAAAATGACACCATATAAAATAGATGGTGGGGATGTTTATTCTCTGATATTTTTACCAGACCCCAAAGGAACAAGGAGGAGAACAATGCATGCTTACCTTCCCCCAGGGCAACAGCTGTTTCTCTCAACAAAAGAGAAGGCCTCTGCTCTTGAGCACCTAAACCACCTTAAAATTCGTTCTTGTTCCCATTTTGCTCATGCTCAGCACTCTAACATTTATAAACTTTCCATATGGCAAAGCAGATGAGAATCCCTTTGGGGGTATCTTGCAAATACCAAATGAAATATCATAAGTGATAAAACGTTACAGTTGTCTAATTCTTAACGCTTCAAATGTGTCCCATGTTCTCTCAACTGTGGCCTCGCATGTGTACTTGCAAAACCATCCTCCTTCCTGTGGAACTGCAATAATTTACAGTTTCCTTCCTGAATTTCAACCCTCAATTTAAGCAGTGCAAACAAAGCATCATATCAACAAAAAAACCAGAAACATTTAACCTGGAAAACAATGAATATTTTCTCTATGGGGTGATAGAACATACAGTAAATCAACACTGTGGGGAAATTTCATCTAAATTTAAGGAAGAGAGGGGAAAAAAATTACCAAGGGTAATTAATTGCCTGTGAACTTGAGAAATAAATCTTAAAATAAATCGCTGAAAATCCATTCAAGTTCTTAATACTTAGGAACCACATTCAAACAAGAAAACACAGGCAAGCAAATAAAACCTCTAAATGAAGGCTCTTAAGTTTAAAAACTCTGAAAACAATACATGACAAACATATGGCAAAATTTGAAAGCACATATTACCTGAAAATAAGGGGAGGGGTGTGAAATGCCACAGTAAACGTTCGTGCAGCATTTTACTCGAAACTGCTGTACAGACATGGGGGAGGAGCGTGGCCCTGTGATAAGAACACCCAATACATTAGAGGAACTCTACAAATTACACTGAATCAAATGGAATGGAATTGTTATATGATCACAGAGTAAAACCCATTGGCCAATAACTCTAACAAATATTATTTTCCGGTTATAATACAAACATAATGCAAATGTAAGTAAGAAAATACTTATGTTGAAGACAGACTTTCCAGAGCCTCCATAGACTCAAGAGGTTTGCCCTCAAATAACAAACTGTTTTGCAAAGTAGAACAAAAATGCCCCATGACCCTACGTAATTTTTTTTAATATTGTCCCTAATCAGCATTGTCTTTCTTTGCAATGAGTTTTCTCACCCAAGGAAAGTGGAAAATTTAGATGATCCAGATGGAAACAGATATTTTGCCTAAATTATCTGAACAGCTGTCTTAAACTTTTGCTTTGCTACGGACACGTGGACTTGGTGTCTATGGACTACAGTCTTTCAAATCATTCACATTATTTTAATCCCTGGTAATAGAAATCATCAGTTCTGCTTTAGAGATTGGGAAATTGGTGCATTTGCTCTTTCATTTAACATATATTTTTTAAGGTGGAGACATTACTAAATGTGGAGGGTAAAAATATAAATGTGATGCAGTCTCCGCCCAAAAGGAGTTCAGACAAACATATAGATTTCAGCATAAAAACATATAAGCAGTAGTATATTCTAGAACTAAACTAATACTATAGTTATATAGAACTGTAATATGAACTATCACAAATATCTACAGGCACACAGAAGCATGTGCCACAGTCAGAAGAGAGAATACAAGTGCAAGTCCTTGATAAGTTTTAATGGTGCCATGCATAAGTTTAGAGAATTGATGGTCAAACTAGAAAACCACTCATTTACTGTAGACACATACCATCCCGTGGTGAAATGGGCTCTGGTCAAAGGCCCATAAACCTTGGGTGAAATAAGCTAGACCACTGTGATATAATAAAAAATATATTTGGGCTTTTTCCCAGTTCTTAGCACAGAGCTTCTAAAATCTTTGGAATTTCCTGAGTGATAGAAGTCCCTTGTTATTTACAATGAGTCCCGTCAACTATACCTGAGTTTATGATAGTGAAGTGACTAATGATGGACCCCTAGATATCTTCAGGAGAGGGGCTGGCTGCCAGAGGAACCAACCATGTGATTAGAGAGCTGGAACTTTCTTCCTCCCATATTCTTCCTCTGGAGAGGTATAGGGGCTGGGGGTTAAGTTCAACTATCAACTATCAATAGCCAATGATTTAATCAGTCATGCCTACAAAATGAAACCTCCATAAAAATCCCTAAACATAGGCTTCAGAGAACTGGAGTGGTGAACACATCGAGGGGCTGTGACAATGGCATGCCTGAAGACAGCATGGAAGCCCTGCACACACACCCCCCAACATCTCGCCCAGTGCATCTCTCCCATTTAGCTGTTCCTGAGTTGTATCCTTTATAATAAGCAACTGATAGTAAGTAAAGTGTCTCCTGAGTTCTGTGTGTTATTCTAGCAAATTATCAAAGTTGGTGGGGGTGTTATATGAACCCCCAAATTTGTAGTTGGCAGGGCAGGAATGTGGGTAGCCTGAACACCGCATTTGTGGTTGGCGTCTGAAGTAGAGGCAGTCTTGTGGGACTGAGCCTTTCATCTGTGGGGTCTGACACCAATTCTGGGAGTTAGTGTCAGAGTTGAATTGAATTGTTCAACATCCAGCTGGTGTCAGAGAATTAGAGAATTGGTGTGGAAAAGATACCACGTATTTGGTGTCAGGGGAATAAAACCTCTCAACTACATGAACTTTAACAATTCCCCTGCCATTCTAGTGTTGGTTCTGCTTTTAGATGTGAGAAATATTCTCAAAAGCTAAAGGTTTCTATGCTAGACTGATTAGCCATTCCTCCTTTGAGATTTAGTATATACCACATTCTACTGAAATTTTCTGTTTATTGGTCCATGTCCCATGCAGGTACATAAATTCCTGGAAGGAAAGAATCATATGTTATTTGTATTTGCCACATAATGGGAAATCAATAAATATTGATTTAATGAAAGGAAGGAAGAAATTTCTGATAGGAGCACTAATGTCTTAGCTCTAAGCAGAAGTAAATCATCATTTGTATAACCCTAACCTCTCCTCTAAAATTGTAATGAAAATTGAGCTCAAGAAGATTGAAATCGAGAAGATTTGGAACGGCACACTAACCCTTCGTACTGGGGCAGGACTATTTACAATATCTGAAAAGGGCATAGAATATCAATTAAATTTACAATACGCTGAAAACACCAAATGCTGATGGGGATGAGGAGCAAATGGAACTCTCATAAATTACTGGTAGGAGTACAAATTAGTATAACCACTTTGGAAAACAGTTCGTCAGTTTCTTATAAAATTTAACATTTAGTTACCATAAAACCCAGTGGTCACACTCCTGGTACTCACCCAAGAGAAATGAAAGCATGTGCATACAGAAATATTTGCATGCAGATATTATAGCAGCTTTATTCACAATAGCCAGGAACTATGGGGGGAAAGTTAAATTTCCATCAGCTGGTGAATAGATAAACTGTGATACATTCATACAACTGAATTCTACTCAGCAAAATAAAGGAATGAATTACTGATACAATCAACAACATGGATGAATATCAAAAGTACTATGCTAAGCGAAAGAAATCAAGCACAAAAAACTTCATACTGTTAGATCCCATTTATATGCCATTCTGGAAAAGGCAAAACTAAGAACAGAAAGCAGATCAGTAGTTGCCTAGAGCTGGATACCAGGGGAATGGACTGCACGCCAAGAGGCACAAGGGAAATTTTAGGGGTGATGGAAAGGTTCTATGTCTTGATTGTGGTGGTGGTGAAGTATTGCATACATTTATCAAAACTCATCAAACTAATCATTTAAGAAAGGTGACTTTTACCATACATAAATTATATCTCAATAAACCCTGACCATAAAAAACTACAATATGCTATTTAATCCTGCCATTAAGTTGGAAAATATTTAAACTAAAACATTGCCCCAAATGTCGGTTTTTTGCCTTTGCTACACGTTTCTAGGACATGGAAGTAGGAATTTCCAACTTAGTGTAGTGTCAACCTGAAATAGGAAATTAAAATATTCTTTTTGCTTTATGATTTGCTTTTCATGTTAAGAAGGCTATTGGGGCCGGCACTGTGGCAAAGTGGTTAAGTTCAGCACACTCCACTTTGGCGGCCCAGGTTCGTGGGTTCAGATCCTGGGTGTGGACCTACACCACTCATCAGCCATGCTGTGGCAGCAACCCACATACAAAATAGATGAAGATCGGCACAGATTTTAGCTCAGGGCAAATCTTCCCCAGCAAAAAAAAAAGAGAGAGGGGGCTATTGTGAAGAGTGGAGGCAATTAAAGTGAATCCCATTTACATTTCTATTACTTGATATTTTATTCTAGTAAATAAAACCAAAATATTCTATCTTTAGATATGACTTCATAATCAACTATGAGAGTAGGTGCATGAGTATCATTATTTAAACCAGCTCCATCCATCCACAAGAAGGAGTAAGTGAAGGAACTCCTGTAAACCCACAGTGAATGTTCAGTGGTCCTGGCCAGAGTCTAACACTACACAGAACCCCCAGAAACCATCATAACCCTTTAGAAGCAATGTATTTAGTTTGATGCAAATTGTGCAGGGTTTCTCTTCTAAAATTATAAATAGCTGTCTTATTAATCTAGAACTACCAGAATTTCTCAACTAATGTTGCCAACACAGACAAGAGAAAAATCTGTATTAGAAGCTGACATGGCCCAAAACCCTTATTTTCACTAAGATACTTCAAACATTCACCTTTAGGACCTCGAAACCAAGTAAAAGAGGTTCTTCTTCAAAATACATTCTGCTTCCAATATTTACATGTTAAAAGAATTCTAAATGGGATATTTTAAATATTAGCTAGTATTATGTTAACCAGCACCAACTTTTTAAATAGGAAGAAGAAAGAAGAGAAAAGGAAGGGAAAGACACAGCAAGAAGGAAATGTTTTGCTCCAAGTGGAAAAATACTGCTGCAGATTACAAATAATAGCCTCAAAGGATGCGTGCTTCTCTGAAAATCTGAACACAGCCTCTCTATATTTCAGAATTAATAGGGAAAGGAGGAACATGGATACCTGAAACCAGTAGTAATGATGTGCCTTACCGTCTTACATCCCTGTCCGTGACAGGTTTTATAAAAGAGTTATTAGTGAGTTAAAATAAGATGATACACTATTCACCTGATTCCTCCCTTTGCCTACACAAAATAGATCATTCATTTCTTTGAAACCAACTTTCCTTCGCTACTGTCCTATCCCTGCCAATTATATGATTATTTAAAGTGGTGTCATCTCTGACTCTTCCCACCCCCGAATCCCAGTGTGCAATCAGCTGCCCAGCCCTTCTCTAGGAACACTTCGCACAAACCAACTTTATCACATTTCGGCCAGACCAATGCTACAGTCTCTCATTTGGCTTCCCCACGTCAAGTTTTGCTTCACTCAGTCCACCTAACTACTGCTTCTAACGCAATCCTCTTTCACAGAAACAATCTGTGCAGGTCACTCTCCTACAGAAAAACCTCCAATGGCTCCCTATTGCCAAAGGTCAAAACTTATTTAACAGGTCAAAACTTACAACACTTCAAAATACAACCCACTGTCTCCCAAATTTTGCCACTATTCACTTAAATTAACCTTCTCTTTCAGACTAGCCTATTCTTCTCTCTAGAACATGCTGTGTTCATTACCCAAATGACCCTTTTGGAAAAGATTTTTTCTGAGACAACAGAAGTACTCGGAACAACTTGGCTCAACTTCTTATTAAGGAATGCCCTTCTCAGTTCTATTCACTATTGGGAACTTCTCATTCCTCAGGGCTGACTTTAAATCCCATGTTTAAGTCCCAGGCTTGGTTAAATCTGCCCAGCCTCCACAGTGCCATCCTCATCCACACCCAGGTTAAAGTTGTTTCCCCTCTCAGCCACAGCCTTGTTGATTTTTGCAAGATCCTCATCCTTGGCAAATCCTTTGACGTCTAGGACAAACTTCCTGAGTGTCTTCTTCCAGCAGCCATTCATACACTCCTTGGTGACGTCACCCCAAGCCCAAGCAAGCTTCTTGATGCACTCATAGATGTTGTAATCCTTCCAGAATTGCATAAGTGTCTTCTCAGTGTCTTCCTTAGTTGCAGCAATAGCCTGGACAAAGGTCCTCCTCGGGTAGTAGCCCTTAAAAGCTGCTGTAACTCCTTGATCCATTGGTTGGATCAAAGAATGGTGGTTGGAGGGAGAAACACCACTTTGAAATTGGGATGAAGATCACCAATACAAGAAGGATGTCTGGGAGCGTTATCAACAATAAGGAAAATCTTGAAAGGTATGATATTCTCCAAACAGCACTTCTCCATTTCGCTGGCATAGCAATTCAGGAGGGCATCTAGGAAGAGGAGCTGGGTCATCCATGACTTTAACTTTTGTTCCTATAGTACACTGGCTGTGTGTGCTTACTGAGATGTTTGAAGGCCCTGGGTTCTCACTGTGCCAGATCACAAATGGTTTCAATTTGTAGCCTGCAAAATTGTCCCCAAGCAAGACTGTTATCCTGACCTTAAAAGCCTTGAAACGTAACATTGACTTGGCCTCCTGATGGATGAAAGTCCTTTCAGGCATCCATTTCTGGAATAGGGAGGTTCCATCCATACTGAATCTTTGCTCTGGCAAGTAATTTTCCTCCACAATCAGCTTATCTAGAGTTTCCAAAAATTCTTCAGCTGCCTTTACATCAGCACTCACAGACTCACCACTCATTCATTATGTAATGAATAACGATTCTTGAATCATTTAAACCACTCAGAGCTGGCAGTAAATTCAACATCATAGGCAGGTCCAGCCTTTTCTTTCAACATTGCAAACTTTTCGCTTTGGCCATGATTGGCATGGTATTGAGAAGGATATGCTTTTGTGTCTGGTCTTCATTCCAAGTCATTAGGGGTTTCTCCATGACTCATATAGGCCCTTCTCAAATTTTTGTTAGTGTCATTGCCTTCAATGAAGCAGATCTTTGAACAGCTTCCATCACTTTGTTCTTTTTCTTCAAAGCCGTAGCTATGGCGGAATGGGACATGCCTAACTGGAGAGCAATAACCATCACTGATTTCCCACCTTTGTTTGTAGTCGTTAATCACTTTTAATTTTGTTTCCAGATCAATGACTTGACATGGCCTCTTACTGGCAACATTAGCAATAGATTTTGCATACTTAGGGGCCATGATGAACAAAACAACATGAGATTAAGTTAAGCACAAGAGAAAATGATGCAATCAACCCAAGAGACATAATAAACACAAGATGTATGCAGCTGCTGCCAGCATAACACAACATACTGTTTTACAGTAAACTTTTTTATAAGTAGAAAGGGTTCACTCTAAAATAATTATAAAAATTATAGTATAGTAAATACATAAACCCGTAACATAGTCGTTTATTATCATTATCAACTATTATGTACTGTACATGATCGAATATGCTAGACTCTTATACAACTGGCAGTACAGTAGGTTTATTTACACCAGCATCACCACAAACACGTGAGTAATGCATTGCACCACAACGTCATGATAGCTATGACATCACTAGGTAATAGGAAGTTTTCAGATTCCTTATAAACTTAAGGAACCAGCATCACATATGGGGTCCATTGTTGACCTAAATGTCGTTACGCAGCACATGACTATAGTATCAAGGGCAGCTCCTACTGGAAATGGAACCACTTTCTCTCTGATTCAGGAAATTTGGTGAAAGGAAGCCCCCTTCTGACTGGAAGAGCAACCAGAGAGGTTCACAAGGCCCAGAGAAATCTGAGCTCTTCTGGAAGCACCCTCTCCTGCTCTTAGTAACACAGAAGTAAGATAGTCCCTAACAAAAGCCAGAAAGACTGGCAGAGCTATCCAGAGAGAGAGTTTTTACTAAAAGTTAGCAGAATATGAAAGGATTCTAATGTAAGTTAAAAAGAACTCTGGTTTAATTATAAGGGACTATTCCAATGGAGTCTGTGCATAAGATTCATGTCGGAGTAAGAATCACATATGTTAAGAACTTACCTAAGAGAAAAAGAATCGCTATGAACCTGTGTGTTTGTTTATTTAAATTTTGCTTTTTATAGATTTTTAGTACATGATTGCTGCCACCAACTCGTTGTGTGACCTTAGCAAGTCACTTCATACCTCTGTGTTTTGATTTCCTCCCAGGCAATAGAGAATGGTGCTAGTTAGGAATGTGACATTTGGAGCCAGACTGTCTGAGTTTGCATTTCTGGTTCTGCCACCTTCTAGCTTTTTGATGATGGAAGATAGATGACCTTCTCCAGGCCTACATTTCTGTCTGTAAAATGGGGATAATAATAACCACCTCGGCAAGTTACAGGAAACAAATGAGTTAATTTATATAAAACACTAACAGCAGAATATTTAGTGCTATATAAGTGATAATTAGATTATTTTCACCTTCAAAATGAGAAGCTTAGGCAGGTTCTGAAAGTTCCCTTTCAGTTCTAAAATTTCAAAATTTGAGGAATTTTAATTACCGATTGAGGTTATTGTGTTTAGCTAATTTGATAAGAAATTATATTTTCAATTTTAATTTAAAAAATGAGAAAAATATCCATATTTCTATTGGTAAAGAGATTAAAAGTTAGATCTTAAAAAGATTTGTCTTAAGAGGCAGGCCTGGCGGCACAGAGGTCAAATTCATACATTCTGCTCGGTGGCCCAGGGTTTGCCGGTTCGGATCCCGGGTGCAGACCTACACACCACTTGTCAAGCCATGCTGTGGTAGGCGTCCCACATATAAAGTAGAGGAAGATGGGCATGGATGTTAGCTCAGGGCCAGTCTTCCTCAGTAAAAGGGGAGGATTGGCAGTAGATGTTAGCTCAGGGATAATCTTCCTCAAAAAAAAAAGATGTGCCTTAGTATATAAACCAATAAACACAAAAGAACCACTGCCTGTGTGTGGCAACTTAGCCAAACTGCAGACAAAGGAAATTAAGGAAATAATCAGCCTTGATGGTTGGCCTTAGAAACCTAAAGTTTTGAAAATATCATTACTCTGAAAATGGTCTATTGGACAGACCAGAAAATTTGGTCCCATTCTGCAGAGGAATATTCTCTTTATTATGCATTCACACCTCAGAGAAATGGTTGTAGTTCCATAAGGCTATATAAGCAATGAAAATTAATTCTCTGGATAACCAATAATATAAAGAGTTCATTGGTACATATGAGGTATCACTTATCTCTTTGGCCACCATCACTCTTGTGACATATTAAAAGATCTTCAACATGGTTAATTTATTGATTGGATATTTAGTTTGATTAAATATTATTGATGAATTAAAAGCACACTCCAGTAAACTTCTTTCATATGTTATTCTTTCCTTCCCAAGTTATAGCTGTAGCTATAAGACACGCTCATTGCATTCACGTTCTTTGGCTAAATAGAACTACCAAAATTTTACTAGAGCTAAAACAAGAACAAAATAGGGTATTTTAAAAGAACTGAAAACAATCCAATATTTGCTTTGGCAAAAAAAGATCTTTTTACCCAGAACATTCTATTAGTCCTAAATTCAAAGCCAGCTATGTGTCTTTGGTGTCTTGGCTCCCTTCTCCTCCCCAACCTCCCCCCCCACCCTACTCACCCTCTCCCTGTATACATACACACACTTTTAATGACTTGGCCATAAAAGGAGGCAGAAAAATTAAAATGAAGGTTTGAAATATGTCATCTCAACACTAACAATATGTGTTACTCCAGAGAAAGCCAGGTGGTGGAGACAGACGTGGAGACGGCGCTGCTACCTTTCAAAGTTGAGATTCCATTATCACGGGTGAATCTGAGAGAAGATGCTTCCCACGGCCAAAGAGAACATCAGGAAACCATCAGAGTGTCAGGGAGTGCACGGTGAGCTTCTTGCTGCATTAATCTGTGTCAGTGCCCTTCATTCCCTGTGCACAGAAACATTTAGTAAAGAACAAGAATGAAAGGAAACCATACCAGAGTTTGACGGTCCATTCTGTCATTGGCTCTTCTTTTTGCAATCAGTTCAAAAACGGGGTGGGAAACTTGACTTGCTTCTTTTGCAAAATATCAGTATGAAAAAGCAGAGAAAGAAACAGAGTTCACTCCAGGCTCTCAGAAGCGCTGGCAATGGCTGTTGTGGTAAATTACTCTATGGAAAAGGTACACTTTGTGGCTCAGCATTTCTGAAAACAAAGTCCCAGAAAGGTTTCCTCAAGGGAAATCACAGGGGGAGTATGAGTCAATTATAGAGCACAAAAGACAGCAGCCTCAAAAATGTTTTTGAGCATCAAAACAAGTGACACAATCGAGTTGTTGAAAGCTTTCAAATCTAGTCCTAATTCTCAAAGATATAATAGATAAACTGTCCCACGAGATTGATAGGCCTCTACCAATGGTTAAATTAACGACTCCCCAGTGGAGCACAGCATTCTGAAATTAAATGGTAAAAGCTCTCCTCATAGCAAGTGGTCTGTATTGCTAATACAACACTGTCTGTGCCTCTGAGAAATGGCTACTTCACAAACTCCCATGACAGAAATTTCTAAGGGACATGCTCAGATAACCACGAACTCAGCTTATATCAATTCATATCAGTTAGGAAAGGGGGTCTGGCCAAAGAGAAACTGGATAAAGAGTGACAGGATTGGCGGTCATAAAATAGAGTTCTCTTCTCAGACTCTTGGACCAAGAAAAATTCCTCTCTGTTGTGTAGAGATAAAAAGATAATGGGAAGACCAAAAAGCCCCTCTGACTCCCTTGCTTGACGTTGGCTGTTAGATAGCCAGACGCTGCTGGCAAACTGTGATCTGAAAGAAATTACAGGGGCTAGTATTTCACCCATAAATGAAGAAAGAGATTGCCCTACATAAGACAATGATATTGATTAAGGCTCCAGAAGAAATTCCTTATCAAAAGTGTACAAAAATTAGGCTGGCCCCATGGTCTAGTGGTTAAGTTTACGCGCTCTGCTTCAGTCACGTGGGTTCATGGGTTCAGATCCTGGGCACAGACCTGCACTACTCGTCAGCTGTGCTGTGGCAGCAACCAACATACAAAGTAGAGGAAGACTGGCACAGATGTTAGCTCAGGGCAAATCTTCCTCAAGAAAAAGAGGAAGATTGGCAACAGATGTTGGCTTGGGGTGAATCTTCCCCAGCAAAAAGAAATAAAAGAAAATGAAAAAGATGTATATAAATAAAAGTACAAAAATAAAAGAGAATATATGGGCTCAAGAGAGAAGTCCTGGCAACCAATTTTAGGGAGAATTTTCTATCAAGTAGGTGCATAAATATAAACACAGAGAAGGAAAGAGAATAGAACAAAAGAGGTAGAGAAAAATGTGTTTAAATAATATGGAGAGAAGAAAAATTAGCCAAGGGCAAAGAAAAAAGGGAAACAAGGCAAGTAACAGAGCACTGTGAAAATTATAACACTGAAATGAGAGTGAGTTGCGAAGGCTGGCCAAATACAATGGATACTAATAGAGACAGGAACATTATAGAATTAAGCACAAGGAGGCTGCTTTACCCTTTGAGTCCATAGTTATTTTGGTTGCTAAGGAAGTCATTAAAATGCCCAGGAAGTCGGAAGTCATGCAGCTGCTCATTCTAAATTCTACTTTTATGAGAAAGAGGTAAATGAAAAGAAATTAATCCAGAAGTTATTTAAGGGAACATGTTATAGGAGACACAGCCAAAAACCTGCATCTAAAATACAGGAGAATCACTGGTAATGCTGGAGACCTGAAACATCAAGAAAAGTTTGGATTATCCTCTGTTTACTAAGGCAGAAAAGTGTGTAATATATGTAGTTTTAAAATGTCAATGAAAAATGCTTGGGAAAAAGCATCAGTACTCAGAGTTAAGATGCAATCAGAAATATAGGTCGTGCCACACGTGTTACAGGCATAACAAACTGTAACTGAGAAACTTGTATATTCCAGTAAAGTGTTTTTCATTGATAGAATCAAGGTGCCTCTTATACTTAATACGATGTGTGTGTGAGTATAATCAGTTTACATATATCATACCTTATCCTACCATATCATATTACATGCCTATAAAATAGGAGAAAGGCATAAACACAAAGACTTTAAATGACTTAACCAAGAGTTCCCAACTGACAATTGGTGGGCTGGGAACGGTGTACATTAGGAAGGGAAGTGACATGTATTCTGGCACAAGGGATTAAAAATGGTAGGTAATATTAAGGAAAAGTCTTAAGAATATTTATTTATTATCCTGAATTGGAAAATGATACAAAATATCCATAAAAGAGGAGCCGATCCCATAAGGAAGTGCTGTTCCCATGCAGGGCTGTGATGCTTTCAAACTCACCATCAGCAAGGGTTGTGATTTTCCTTCTTTACCTGGTGTTTCCTTGGAGATATTTCCCCTACCCTATTTATAGGGCAGGAGGGCAAAACAAGTAGCCACTTCCTCTCTCTCTCTTTCTCTCTTCTTAGCACAGCATTCAGACTCCTGATCACCCACCAGCAATCACAGGCTTGCCATAGCCTCCCTGACTGATTAGAGCCTACTCACTAAATTAAGCATTATGCTCTGTGTAACAATAAATAATGTAGTAATATGCTTATATTCACAAATCTTATACACAAGGTAAATAAGATATTATCAAGAATAGCTTCCCAAATCCATGATATCACAAGTTCCATCAGCATTTTCCTTGTTATTAGTTGTTTCCAATGTTCTTTCCATCATGTCAATGAGGTTTGGTGATAGTATTGATGAGGATTATTTTGGGCTGGTTACTTTTGAAAGCTGCAGACAGGAAGGAAACTCTGAAGGGTGGAATTTGCTTGCCCGTTGATGAGAGACATTTGCATGTGTGAAGGAAGTCTCCATCTGTGGGGGTGTCTCCCTCTCTGCACCAGGAGGAAGGGGGGATGACCTTATCTCTAGAAACTCTGAATGGGGAAGCATAGGACATCCTGGCTTAATCCAATCTAATTCTTACCTAAAGTTATAGGACCACCCAATAACCAGACCCCACCTGCACTGATACCATTTTAATGACTTTTTTTACATATCCTTTCCTTTGTCCTGTAAAGAGATAACTCACATACCTATGCCTTAAATTTAGCCCTACCCTCAACCCATGCAGCAGCTCTTTACTGCCCATGGGTCCTGTCCCCATGCTATTCCACACTATTCTCTAAATAAAAGAGCACTACTGCAAGACCTTGAGAGTCCAAGAAATCTTTCTTTCGACTCCTCAGCTCACCGACCCCATATCAGTATTAGCATTCATGTTGCTATTCCCATTAGAATTCTCTTATAGTGACCAAAGCCAGGGTTTTAGCATCAGACATATCTGTGCAAATCCAGATCTGATGCTTTTTAGCTGTGTGGCCTTGAGCAAGTTATTTAATCTCTTAATTCTTAATCAATTTTCTCATAAGAGTTAGTCTCTTATTTTCTTCTTCCCCATTACCTTTTATTTGGATGGAATCTTCTAAATCATGCAATGAAAGAGCCACTGGGTTACTCTTGTGGGATTTTCAGCAGTGTCTCCCCAGTGCAAGATAAACTGCTTCAGCGGCTAGGATACTTGGTAAGGTAAGATGAAAGTTTCTTAAAAGAAAGTTGTGCAAAAAACCCCATCGTGGAAAAACAAGCCCAGGGAAGCAGCTGCTAATTAGCAAGCAAGCAGTGCCATGATGTATTGTGAGTGTCAAAAACGAAGTAGCAAAGTCAGGACTATTTTTCCTGTGGAGATAGCCAGCCTTCAGGAAGGGCCATGTTTCCCAGTAATTTAATCTGAAAGATATAAATCATAACTGAAAAGCTTCCTGCATCAGTAATGGAGAGAAATACCTGCATTCTAGCAAAGTTTCCATGATAAAAGACAGGTTTGCATACACATGAGATGGGGAAAACTATTATCAATCAAAGACACCCCCCTCGATACCTGTTTGAAGTGATATTGGAGGTCAGCAAAGGCCAAAGAAAAAGAGAGCCCTGGATTGTCTCTGTAATTTTAAGGAGCTCATCACTAGAAATTCTGTTTTACAAAGTTTCAGCTGTATGTGATTTTGAAATATTAATGATTTCATGCCTGCCAGACAAAGCAAGAGAAAAGATGTCAAAAATCAAAGCCAGATATAACTGTATCATCAGCATAAAAATGGAGGCTGACATCATAATGATGAAAAATCAGTCCAGGGCAAAAGTATGCAAACTAAAATAATGGCCAAACGCAGAATCACATGGTGCTTTGGAAGAATACAACTGGCAATTGATGAAAACAGGGGGCTATATACCATCTGAGAGCCAGAAAATTAGGAGTTCACAGAGCATAAAGTCGGGAGCCCCAGAATGGTCCTTTGCTCTGCAAATAATGTGCAATACTCATCCAAGTTCACTTTCTAAATCAGGATGATCTGTCATTTCTCTGTGTTGCAGCCTGTAGGGCTGTAGAAGTTTAACTGTATTACCCAACCAATGACCATCTGGGGCTATTTGAGCATAAAGTAAATTTTGGCCCCAACTCACCTTTGCTGCAACATCATTCAAGACCAGTGAAGTCTTGAGAACATGTGGAGTCCCATCACGCTTTCAAGGACTAGTTACTGAGCATCTGTTATGTCTAGACAATTGAGCTAAGTTTTATGGAGAAATAAAAAGCTTAAATTGTCAGCAACCACTAGACTACCAGAGTCTTACTAACAGTTACTTTCCAGAGAGCCCAGATCATATTTGATTAAATCTCTGTAATCATCAGAATCTATTCCCTGGTAAAATCTCAATTAAGATTAAATAGGGAATGAAGAAATGTAGGAAGGGAAGGAATGGTGAGTGGATCAAAGGGAAGAAATAAGAGGCACCCCTACCCTGACCTCTAAGATCAAGATGTACACACATCAATCCTAGCAGGCATGCTGAATTAGTCAGGGCAATGCTCACGAGCTGCTATAACAAACAACCCCAAAATTTCAGTGACTTAACACAATACAAGTTCATGTCTTTTCCATGTAGAGTTGTGGTCTCCTCAGTGGCTCTCTTCCAAGTGGTGACTCAGAGATCTGAGCTGCTTCCATGTTATAACTACGTCACCACAGAAGGAAAAGAGAGTGGTATTTTATGGTCAATCCCGAAAGTGGCATACTTCAATTCTACCTACATACCATTGGCCAGAACACAGTCATATGCTCCCAAATTAACCATCAGGGAGAATGAGAAATGTAGTCTTTGCATGTTTCCAAGAAGAAGAAACAAATTACATAGCATCTAGTCTCTGTCATACCTGTTACAAAGCAGCATATGATCCAAATGAGCAGACAGGGAAGGCTGCATGAAAAGCATGGGATTGAGTAGGAGGAAGACAGGCATTTCAGGCGGAGGGAACCATATGATCAAAAACTTGCAGGAGATGTGTGCAGAGGGTGCTTAAGGACAAAAAATTAGACTGGCATGACTGAAGCAGAGTTTTTGAGTAACTGAATGAGAGAATGAGAAAAATCAGATAAGTAAATTAGAAAGTTTGGAGAGGCTAGTTAATGCCAACCAAGGAGCTTTGACTTTTCCCTTTGGGTTATAAACATTTTTGTTCAGAGCTCCTAGCTATGAACAGTGAAGAGTATGAAGGGTATGCATGGTCACTTGAAGATAAGAAATTACTGGCAGCAAGGGAATCATCAGGCCACTTTCACAAGAACTGGTACTAAAAACAAAACAGGCGCAAATGGAATCACTCATGGGAAGCCCCATGTCACCAAACCGAGACTTAATTACAGTTTTGGCTTCCCAGAAATGGAATCTTAAACCTGTCTATCAGGAATCACCTGATCAGCGCTGGTTGGGTCATCTGCCTGATAGACCCCTGCCCTCCCCTAATGGAAAGTAGCTTTTCAATAACCAACTCACTTTTCTGCTTAGTGTAATTTCCTTGTTCCTACTCTCTTTTGCCTATAAAAATCTTTCATTTTGTACAGCTCCTCAGATTGACTGGATGCTGCCTGATTCGAATCAATTTTTGCTCAAACACTTAAAGTTAGTAATATGTCTCAGCGTATCTTTTAACACTGGGTGCTAGTCCTCGTTCCAATACGTAACTATGTGTGAATTTGGACAAGTCCATGAAATCCTATGAGTGTCACTTTATTCACCTGTCAAATGAGGAAAACATTGCTATTGTGTAAGAAAGCTGAGTGGATCAATTTCTAAAACATGAGAGAGAAGAGTAAAGCAACACCAAAACACATGCAGTCATGGCGGGGCAGCAGTCGTTCAAAAATGCAGTATCAAGAATGGCGCAATGGAAATGGAAACCAGGGGAGGGCACAAAGGATACGTTAACAAGATTTGTGAACACAAAGATATGGCAGATACAGAGTAGAAAGGAACCCAAAGTTAAATTTTTGAGTCTAGGTAACTGAGAGATTAATGGTATCACTGACAGAAGCAGGGTCATTGGGTGGGGTCCCATTTAATGGGGAGGAGAGAGTGAGAGCAACTGTCGTTCAGGAAGTGACTGTCACTTAAAATCAATTTAGGATCAAATCACATAGAAGGAGGGAAAACGTAAGGAAGTAAACCTTGCAATCCCTTCAGGAGTTTGGATTACTCCAATCTACATTTAAGTTAATTATAGATAAATTTTTAGTATCTGGATTTATTTATCCCCTTCTTTGCTAAATACACACAAGAATTTAAAAATCTAAGTGAATATCAGCAATCAAAGAAAAAATGGTTTACAATTGAAAGAAATAGTAACGGTCCAAATACACTTGAGAAGCAGAAAATCAAATGACTCCTCAGGCGTTTCCCCCAGCACAACATTTCTGTTTACCTCATTAGCTCAAATGTGCACAGCACAGTCCATAGTCCAGTCTTTGAAGCTTGGTAGAACGCCACGAGACTCGCAGATCCCCGTTTTTCCACCACCTCCCAATGCCACCCACCTTCCTTGGATTCTTTCCAGTTCGGGTGGGTCCAGGCCTGCAGTTTCTCCACTTTCTCTGACTGTTTGCTTTATTCCCTTTATTCCTAACACGCTCCAGGGCTGGGGGGAGTTGCCCACACAGAGAGAGCCTCATTATGCATGGTGGGGTCTCCAGGACAGAGCAGCATCCCCGGGGCAGGAGAGACAGACCTCTCTATCTTGAAGTCATCGGTTCCTAGAAATTCCAGTTAACTACAGAGCTGGGTGGTCTGGTCTGAAGTGCAGAGATGAAAATAAAACCAAAAGGAAAAACAAGGCAAGGTAAACGAACTGAAAAAAAGAAAATTTCACACAATTTTATGAACTCTTGTTAAACATCCAGATTCCAAAACAATCAACAAAAAGAAACTTTTTCACAGCTATTTGAGCCCCAGGCTAATTTCCTAACTCAACACCGTGATGGAATTAAGTTAGTGAAAGCTACAACGGAAAAGCAAAGTACGATGTAAACTGATCTCTTGCACTGCGGCTAATTTATCTCCCAAGACATTTGCAAAACTTCCCTTTTCACTGACTCCAAATATCTTCTCTATGGGTGTTTAGTACCAAACTGTGAAATGGCTTTGTAGGTATGAAAATCAACTACTAATCTCAGAAGAGTGAAAGCAACGTATTAACGTAACACACGGCCTGGTCGGTATAGCCACTTCCCTTCTCTATATTGTAGGCACAATATGGAAAAGGAACAGATGCCCTAGAAAAGCATATATTCAAATGGGAGGCTCACTCAGCCTTCCTTTCAGCTTCCTCTGTGTGAAGTATTTGCTGGATACGTATGCCCTGGCATATACCCAAAAAGGAGTCAGGTGGAACCGTGGAGTACGCCGCGCAGGCCCAGCCAAGAGCTAGAAGTGGGGCAGGGACAACTATTCGTCGTGGTCCAGAGGAGACAAAAACAGAGTGGGTGCATCCAAGTTTGGCCACGTGAAAGTCAAAGAAATAAATCAAAGACCAGCACCAAGTCCAGAGGCAGGGATGTTGCTGCAAATGGCAGGTGAATCCAAGGCTGAGGGCCAGTACAAACGGGAGCAGAACAAGAGGAGGTTAGAAACTAAGTGAAGGGGGCCCTGAGCAGTGGCTGAGAACATCGTTGTCACTTCCTCTGCTTGCCTTCATTTTTCAGGGGGCTCAGGGCAGACATGTTGGGAACGTCTGTCTGCAGCTCCATGGCCAGCCTGTCCCCCACTGCCTTATCACTTTACCTACTGGAACCCCTCAAAACTCATGTAATCTAGGACACTGCTCAGTCAATAAAATGTTTACAAGGGACTCATCAAAGAGAGCATCTCTACAATGTATTACATCCCAAGGGAATCTAGACACACAGAATATCGTAACACTTGGGCATTTGGCTCAAGGATAGGGAAACTTTTCTATCAAGGATCAGATGGCAGATATTTTAGGTTTTCTGGGTCAAGAGGAAAAACCAAAACCATTATATAGATACTAACATAAGAAGAGATAAAACAAATTTCCAGAAAGCTTTTTTTGACAAAATTCAAAATACAGCATAATCATTCAGCATAATGTTTTATAATATAGGTCTACAAATGAGATAAATGGAATTCTTTGGGAGGGCAATAATATTTCACTTAATCGAGGTACAAAGTTAGCTCCCTATGTTAAAAATGATTAAAGAAGAGAATTTAGGTGATTCAAACAAACTTTAGTTAACACATCATGAAGTGGATAGACTTCACTTGGAGAACGGCAAAATGAGGTGAAAGGCAGGAATATTTTATTGGATAATGAGTAAAGAACAAGGAAGAGAAAAAGAAAATATCTGATCACTTGGGGCCACATAGTCAACTTTGTTTTAGGTGAGAAGGAACAAGGAAATAAGCAGAGAGCCCAAGTTGGCTTGGCATTTGGGGAGTGGCCAACTGGATATACCGAATTTCTGATCAAGGGGAGCATTTAAAGGGACGTGAAAGTTATCTAAGTTTAGGTTTGTTAACGTGGTACCCTGGGCAAGAGTGGCCCCATCTTAGGCCTAGAAAATTAGTTCAACACCTATAATCAAATAAATCACCAATGTTCATCTGTAAAAGCCATCCTAAGGCTGCATCACCGCACAAAAGTAGGTAGTGGCTAGATTTGGCTCATAGACTATCATTTGCCAATTCCTGATTTAGACTAATCTGCCTATTTTGTAAATAAGGAATCTGAATCCCAGAGATTTAGGCATTGCTCAAAGTCACAGAACCTGTAGAAACAGGACAAGCATCTAATCTCATCTAACCAATTATGGGTCCCCACTCTAGGACAATTCTGTCAATATTAAAGTTTCAGAGGGACTGTGATGGTTAATTTTATGTGTCAACCTGGCTGGGTCACAGTGCCCACATATGTGACCAAACATTGTTCTGGATGTTTCTCTGAGAATGTTTTTTGGATGAGATTAACATTTAAATCAGTGGACTTTGAGATTGCCCTCCACAATGTGGGTGGGCCCCATCCAATCAGCTGATGGCCTAAATAGAACAGACTGACCTCCCCCAAGCTAGAAGGACTTCTGCCAGCAGATGGGCTTCAGACTTGAACAGCAACATCAGTTCTTTCCGGGGAACCAGACTGCTGGCCTACCCTACAGATTTTCAACTTGCCAGCCTCCATAATTGCATGAGCAAATTACTTAAAAGAAATCTCTCTCTATATATATTTACACATCCTATTGGTTCCATTTCTCTAGAGAACTCTGAGAAATACATTGACCAAATTCTTCATGTCATGGATAAGGCTGTGAAAAGATAACCTAAACACACCACACACACACACACACACACACACACAAACTTATGCCAATTCTGTGACAAAAACTACATGAAGAAACAACTAAATATATTATAATCCATAATATTCAATATTTTTTATCCATATTTATTAGTTGTCTACCAGACAGAATGTTGAGGATACAAGAGTGAATAAGCCAGGTCCAGCCCTGCCCTCTCATTGCTTATTTTCTAGTTGGAGGAACAAAGCAAAAAGAAAAAATAAGTATTGAATAGACCAATAATAAGCAAAAATTTGCAAAAATTGCTACGTAGAAAACAAAAAGAGTATTGACAGAGAACAGTAGTGGAGACCAGGAAAGACCTCCCAGAAGCTCAGGGCTGAAGAGTGAGGAGTTCTCCATTAAAATTTCAGGAGGGGGCAAAGAGGAAGCTAAAGAAACAGCACAGACCAAACGACCCGGAAATACAAGAGAGCTGGGACTCTTCACAGAGTTGGCAGATCAGTGAAGGTCAGAAGGACAGTACAAGATGAAATTCTAAGCAGAGAACAGAAATTTGGTTCCAAAGTTGGTGGTGGGGTAGGTAAACATAGCGTTGTCCCTTTGTCTCCACTCACCAGTGTCAGATTGCCCCTAAAAATGGATTGGAAGAAAAATTTCCTATTCAAATTGACCCAAAGTGGACAGGTTCCTGGGGAAAAGCATTCCTCACATTCTACCCCAACTGCAAGCAGGGCCTTTACAATCCCTGTGTTCAGGTCTCCCTACCTAACTATCCACACCGTGAGTCCACAGAGATAACTATCAAAATGTCAGCTACACTTCAACTGGAAGGGTCAGGATCAGAATAAACTATGATAGGTTTTTAGGGAATTGTGACAAAGTCAACTCTTTGTATTTAGCACCTCAGTGCCCAGCCTATAGAAAATGCTCAACAAATTTTGTAGGATGTTATTAAGGGTTATTATATATAACTTAGTGTTATTAAGAGTGTGATATGATTTATAATAAGAAATATACATTTGGTCTTCTTCTCCATTTCTGTCACGGAGCTTCTGAAATCCTTGGAATCTCCTAGGTGAGGAGAAGAACAAAGGCGTCTCTTGTTATGGTAATAAGGTGACTTCTGGATGCCCCTAAGGAGGAGGGCTGGATCCCAGGAGAACCAACCACATGATTAGAGGATTGGAACTTTCAGTGCCAACCCACTGACCTCCAGAGGTTGGAGGGCCTGGAGGTTGAATCAATCAGCAAAGGCCAATGATTTAATCAATCATGCATATGTAATGAAGCCCCCATAAAAACTCAAAAGGAGAGGGTTCCAAGAGCTTCCGGCCTGGTGAAATCTTGAAGATTCTGGGAGAATGGCATGCTCAAAGAGCAAGGAAGCTCCGAGTCCTTTCCTTGCACTCCTAGGCATCTTTTCCATCTGGCTGTTCCTGAGTTATATCCTTTGCAATACATTGGTAATCTAGTGAGTAAACTGGTTTCCTGAGTTCTATGAGTCACTCTAGCAAATTAGTTGAACCCAAGGAGGGGGTCATGGGAACCTCTGGTTTATAACCTTCAATCCAAAGCACAGGTAACAACCTGAACTTATGGTTGGCTTCTGAAGTGGGGGTGAGCCTCTGGGATCTAATGCTATCTCTGGGTAGACAGTGTTGAACACTGAGTTGAATTGCAGGACACCCAGCTAAGTGTTGTTTAGATGTATGTGTGTCGGGGGTGGGGGGGTGGGGAACACATACACACATCAGAATTGGTGACCAGAATTGTAAAGGGACTGTTAAATAAATTAAAAAAAACAAATAAATAGATAAAAGGAGTCCAGTTTTTGTGTGTATATCCTAGTTTATATCCTCGGCTGTTCCAAAATTCACCTACGCCACACATTTACAGGCAATATTCTAGGTGCCAAGATCCCACCAAGGAAATGTTTCCCTGGCAGAAAGCAGCCTTCTCACCAGGTTTCTCAAGCTCATTCCTTTTCTTTATAAGTTTCAATAGTGTTTATTGGAAAAAGCAAAGCCAATCTTGCAGCACTTGAGAACATTCTGCAAGCTGTAGGATTTGTTTTGTACAATTTGGCTCTTCCTCCTCATTGACCAGCCACTTTCCCTCTCTGGAAGGTCATCCTAGTGACAGTGGTGCTCAACACACAAAGAGCAGACCTCTAAACAGCCACAGACGGCCAAATAATTGACTTTGAAAACTAGATGTTTCATGTGCGAACACCTTTGGCTTCAGCTATTTGGGGAATTCTTTCATTTGTGTGTTTGGGGAGGGGAGTGGGAGGGAGAAGTGGCAATACAGAATTGTTTTCATAGTTTCTTCTGTAGAAACCAAGCCAAAGAAACCTAGAATGAATGAATGAAAGAATAAATGATCAAACAAACGAGGTTATCTAAAGTAAACAGTTCTTAGATCATATTTTAAAAGATCTCAAAATCCCTTTTATGAGTTCCATTTATGGAGAAAAATAGCCCCCTTTTTTTTTTTCTGCTTTATCTCCCCAACCCCCACCCTGTACACAGTTGTATATTTTTTAGTTGCAAGTCCTTCTAGTTGTGGGATGTGGGACGCCGCCTCAACGTAGCCTGACTAGCGGTGCCATGTTCGCGCCCAGGATCCGAACCCTGGGTTGCCGCAGCGGAGCGTGCAAACTTAACCACTCGGCAAGGAGCCGGCCCCAAAAATAGCCCCTTTTATCAAGTTCAATCTCAGGGATATAGAATATATAGCCTGGGGAGGGTGGGGAGGGGGGACATTTAAGACCAGTGACATCTGATATTCACCTAGAAGTTGTTTGCATTTCTGCAGTGTAATCACTCCTTACGTCTCCTTCAAATCTCCACGCATCTGGTCTTGGGTGAGTGATTTTATGTGGAAATCAAGGAAGAGGTGGAATTTTACATCTGGGCGATGCCACGTATAACAGGGCCTAGCACACATAAGAAAGTGATACAAACCATAAACTAAGCATCGACAGAAAGTGGCGTGCTTGTTAGGCCTCTCTCCTCTAGATGACAGGAAGCAGGAAATCCCAGTTAATATCTGGATTCCGTATAGAGAATTCATCTGGCCATCACCACCACAACCACTGCCTCCGCAGCCAGACCAGAGAATCTGTGACCCTACTACTTCCTTCCGAGGGAGGCATTAAAAGTTCACTGAAGGAGATAAACTTTGAGGCTCTATGATTCCAGTTTCCACTTAGTTTTCATGCTATAGCTTTTGTTGATGGATCTGAAATCTCTTCATCGTAATTGCTAGAAATAGCCCCAAACCCAAAGAGCTGAAGTCACCTTCTGAAAGCCATACAGTCTGGTATTTTCCAAGCTGAGACTAGAAACCAGCTGTCCTGCCTCCCACACCAGTGCATCTTCCACCATCGCATGCTGCCTGGCTTTAAGCAAAGGGACCAAAAGAACCCAGCTTGATTTGAAGACTAGGAATATAAAGGGAAGCAAGGCCACCTGGCAAGGTCAGGGGAAGAGCTTTGAGCAAAGCAGAACTGGGGTCTTGATTCAGACGGCGTTAAAAGGCTGCCGTCATCCCCTGAGGAAGGAAGGAAGATTTCTTAGAACCAGACTGGAGGCGAGCAGGCCAGTGAGAAGGAAGCTGGAAACAAAGAAAGCTGTGAGTGAGGACAAAAAGAGATGGGAGGACCTGGCTACTCAGGGACAGAAACAAACCACAAGATTTGCCAAGTGCTGTTTGTCCGAACCTAATCAAGAAAGCCAATGTGGCTTGTGAAGGTGCAGTTTCACCCAAACTCAGAAGAAACTGTGACTAATAGCATTGCCGAGTCCTGGTTAGGGGTTCCCCTCAGCCTTTTCAGATGCAGTGTATACCCTCTGAGGTCCTATATTTACAGCTCAATGAAGTCTTTCTAGAAACCAATTTACTTTCAAACCTGAGAATATTTGTAACAAAGCAGACCAAGAGATTATCTAACTATTCTGAACTTTTTGAGGCATCAGAGAAAAGTATCAATCTAAAGAAGTTTTCCTTTGACTTTATTCATCTCAATAACATCTTTTAAAATCTTGCAATCGAGAGTGATCTAAAAAACCATTTTAAAATCGGTGCTAGAGACAACAAAGATCTAATAAGGGCCCAGAGAAGAGATGACTGCTTCTGGAATGTTTAGGACTTCAAGAGAGATGTCCCAGGTTTTCAGATGCCACTATATTCTTCTCTGTAGGCTTGAGGCTAATCTCACCCCTCATTTGCAGGAGAAGGGCTGTGATGAAGTCAGTAGAAACTGTCCCCAGGTTGTGTGCTGTCAGCTCAGGCTCTACAACAGAGTACCAGAGACCACATGGCTTAAACAACTGACTCTGACTTCTGACAGTTCTGGAGCCTGCAAGGTCCAAGATCAAGGTGCCAGCAGATTTGCTTCTTGGTGAGGGATCTCTTCCTGGCTTCAGGACAGCTGCCATCTCCCTAAATGCTCACATGACCTCTTCTTTGTGTGCTTGGGCAGAAAGAGAAAGCTCTTGGGTCTCTTCCTCTTACAAAATCCCATCATAAGGACTCCATCCTCCTGACCTCATTTAAATCTAATTACCTCCCAAAGGCCCCACCTCAAAATACCATCACAATGGGGGTTAGATCTTCAACATATGACTTTTAAGGGGGGGACACAAATATTCAGTCTACAACAGGATCTAATCTAAAGGCATTCTATAAATATTAAGTGCCTCTGACACACAAAATCCTTATACATTCATGCACCGCATAACAATGTTTTAGTCAATGCAGGCTACATATACAATGGTGGTCCCAAAAGATTAGTACCATATGGCCTAGGTGTGTAGCAGGCTATAACATCAACGATTCTGTAAGTATACTCTACAATGTTGCACAATGATGAAATCGCCTAACAATGCATTTCTCAGAAAGTCTTCCCGTCATTAATCGTATATTCCTCATCAGTCATGCTGTGTCCACCTTCCTTTGAATATTTTGACTTCACCAGAACTTAGTAGCCCTATTTTTGGCTTCTCTAATTATTTGGAAACCCTGCTCTAAAGAAGACCAGAAGTTTCATGTCAAGTGTTCTGAAAACATTAATAACAAAAACACAATACTTTTTGTGATTCGTAATCTAGCTTTGTAAACATAGGACAGCATACTTCTGGACGTTATTTAGATATTAACTTAACATGTATGAACTGGTAAAAAAACACCACTGAATTTAGATGTTTTGACGTCTTTTTCTCATCTTTTTAAAAAATCCTAGGATTTTACTCTTTTCTATTTCCTCCGGGAAAGCAATCTGCCAATGCTTTTCTGAAAGATGCTAACAATATGAAGAAATACTGAAAACAATTAGAAGAAAAGGGTGTTTTGAACTTAGTAGAAAGCGTACATCCACTCTCGTAGGAAGGCTCAGAAATGGTATCAAGAATTCCAGTCATTTCATTTTTCAGAGAGCAGAACAGCATGTTGTTATTTATTGAGTACCCTTGGCAGGGGGCACTCAAAGCATACAAAAGGCTTCTTTTGTTTATGATATGGATTTTCCCAGTGTTCAGAAGGTTTTCTTCCAATAGCATCATCACAGTTTGTCCAAACTTCTTAAACAAAGCAACAGGGTCTCTACTTAAGCCTCTCATGAACAGAACCTCTGGGCCAAGGTCATGTTGCTCTTCCCCTAAGAATTAGAGCCCTGTGGATCCTATTCTATCTATTTTCTCCCCAGCCTCCTGTTCTTTCAGCAGGGCAGATGCCTCCCAGAAGGAAACCAGACGCCAGGGCTGTGGGGACTCTTGCACAGCATAAGCCAAGCCACAGGAGTTGGGAAGAGGAAGCATTATTCTGCACAACCCACCCCTAGTGATATCTTTAATGTCAGAAGCATACACACTGTGCAACATGGAAAACCATCCAGGCTGAAAGAGGGAGCCGCACAGACGGAGAGCACTGTCAACCATTCAAGAGAGCTCTTTTCTGTGGACAGACAGCTGGTTTGCTCCTTGTTCTGCTTTTTCTGTTACTGGAAACATGCTGTTATGGAATGTTGTGCCCTGAAGGGTTCTGAAGTCTCCACTGAGATGGTGGTTCTGGAATAAGCCTGTGAAGTTTTTTTGCCCAACTCCCCCAGGCTTAAAATCAATTGTGTGGATTTCTCAGTCTGGCTCAAAGCTTAGAGAAATGTCATCCTCTTGCATCATGGATTTTAGTTCCAGAAAAAAATTCAGTGTTTACCAGTGCCAGCTCAACCAGTTTAGGGAAACAAAAACAAAAACAAAAAAAAAAAAACATGGACTTCAGGTCATTAGTTACTGAGAGTCTGAATATTTCTTCTATTTGGATTAAGATGAAATGTTAACTTCCTGGCACCACTGTTTTGTGAAGATGCCCACATGAGACCTGGGTCTTCAGATACTTAGCACTGGCTACCTATGGCATATTAGAAAAGAGCATCTCTGTGTCTCAGTTTTTCCCTTTTCAAAGGATGAAAAATAATGTCATCTCTCCTACCCCATTTCACAGAACACCAAAGGTAATAAATATTGTAGTGTTTTCAGTTTACAAGAAAAATGCAAGATAGCAGGAACTATCTTCAGCAGCAAGATAAAGGAGCCACTTCTCCCAACATAACCATCAGCTTTATCACACCACATGTGGCAAACTAAGGTCATCAATTGAGGCAAGTGTCAGGCAAGAACAGGTAGTGTGCCTGGAATACAGTGGTAACCAAGTGCGTTAGCCATTAGGGTGGGCCACAAATATTCCATTTCTCTTTCCAGTCACGTAACAAGATTGCATTCCCCATGTTTCAAGATTTGTATACAGGAATGGTTTTCATCAGGAATGGTAAGATAACAGACAGAGAGACAATTGCCTTTGAAAGGAGAGTTTATTATTTACAGTTCCCAAGAAAAGGAGGTACACCAGGGCACGCAGGGCCACATGGGGAAGCACCAGGGTCAGTCGGGAGTTAGACAGAGCAAGGAACACATGGGCAAAATCCTTTACGACTACAGGGGTGGGAAGTTGTTAGGTGGGGATGTCCTCTATTGGGTAGGAAACAAAACACAGATGTCAGTTTGTGATTGAAAGGTCTGTCATTTGATTTTTGCATTCCCTTGAAAGCTGGACTACAAGGGAAATGTAAACAAGTTTGGCCATTAGTTCGTTCCTGTACTTAAAGAATGCCAAATCATCAATTAAAAAATCTATAAAAGTTGTAGAATGCCCTATCCCTGTGAAGACGGTTTGTCCATGCAGCGAGTTAGGCATGAATCATGAGTAGAAGTGACTTGTGTCACTTCCAAGCAAGAGGCCAGTGCAGGAATCACCACATTCCTTTCCCCTGCCTCAGTGATCATGAAGGCATGTGCTGGGATGGTGCCTCCATCAGCCTGCATTCCTGAGTGACTATGTGGAACAGAATCCCCACTGACCAATGTTGGATATGTCACATGAGCAGGAAATAGCTTTGGGGTTAAGGTATCCAAACACGAGGGTTGTTTATTCCACAGCAAAACCTAGCCTGTCTCGACTAGGATGACTTTGACCAGGGTTTGGGTGTTCAAATACTCTGAAAATAGGACTTCAGGCCTCTCCTCCCATTCTACACTCCCTGCCCTTCCATGGGCCACTTTTTACTTTGCTGTGGAACATTGCTGAACTACCCAAGAACAGCCCCCTCCAGAGACATGGTCCCTACTGGTTGTAACACAAGGCAGGTATATGTCAGTTGACGTAATGGGAGACATTGACAGTGTAGGGCAAGCTACCAAAAGCACTCTGGGAGTAGGAATACACCAGAATCCACGAGGATAACAATGGCATTTCTAACCTGGCTCCCCTGGGTCTTGACTACTTCTGAAATATGTATTCAAATCTCCATTTACTCTTCCTGAAACCCACTCCTTTCCCAAAGCAAGTGATTTCACTTCAGCTTTTACCCTCCCTCTTCTGGTGGCTATTTCCCCAACTGGAGCAATTCAGGATAGAGTAATGCCTGGGCAGAGAAGGGGACAGGCAAGGTCTCTGAGGATAGTAAGTGATGACCGTGATTATATCAAGCCCTGAAGAACTATCCAGGGGAAGCAGCTTTGTTGCTGCTGTTTTTGTCAGGCTGTCCAGGGGACACATAGAACACACAAGTCAGGGCCACTGCATCAACAGTGTGCCCACCTACTTGTGTATCTGTCACACTTGATGGGGCAAGTGTATATACGCATATCTTCCAAAGAAAATGTTCCTCCTCACGGACCATACAAAATAAACCCTTAAAGAGGAAGGAAATCTTTCTGCTAACTGCCTCCTAGTTTGCAGGGCAACTCGCTCCCCCCTGGAGTCAGCGTAGTGTTATCATGCAGAATAGGATTTGGCTGCCTCCTGCTTTCAGGAAATAAAAAAAGCAGCAAAGGGACACTCAGGTGGCCATCTGAGTGAAGATCCAGCCTAACCTTCAGCCAAGGGCCCTTATTCTCCTGAGTCTGCAGCTGGGGCAGGAGAAACCTGTTATTCTACCCACACGTGCATTAGACGCTCATGCAAGTAGCACTTTCACACTTATTGGACTTGGACATGCCTAAGCCACCTTTGAGATGTCAGCTTCAGTGTCTCAAACATTATCACCACCACCAGTGAAAGCGCCTGCCATCCCCCACCACCAGGATAAAAATCCTGGCCTCAGCCAAGGCGGCAGGAGGCTCTATTTACTAAGGGAAGTTGTATATACAATCTGACATTTTAAATCATGTGAGTTAAATAGTTTCATCTCTCTCTTTCCAAAGGAAATTACCCTCCCTGTTCCCCACTGTTGTGGATGCACTCCAGGCTCTCCTTGTCTCCCGGATGCAGGGTGTTCCAGGTGGCACGGTAAACAGGCCATCAGTGGAGAGTTTTACAAAGACCGCGTGTGCACGTCAGGGTCTCACTTACATGGGCTTTTATGATGTATCAGTTACTGATTGCCAAAATAGTGCTGTGTAACAATCATAGAACCTCAGTGGCATGCAACAGTGAGCTTTGCTGACGTATCTGAGTGCTTAGCTAAGAGGCTCTTCTCATCTTGGATGGCCAGGGGGTTGGCTGGCTGCCAGTTGATCAAGGATGGCCTCAGCTGGGACAACTGGAGTGACTTAGTGCTATTCCATGTGCTTCTCATCAGCCAGCACACTAGCCTAGGGATGTTCTCATAGTGATAGCAGGGCTCAACTGATACACTAGTCCAATAGACCCAGGGTCTTTCAAGGCTCTGCTTGCAATGCATTTGCTGACATTCCCATTGGTCAAAGCAAATCACATGGTATGCTGGTTAATTTTATGTGTCAACTTGACTGGGCCACAGAGTGCCCAGATATTTAGTCAAAAATTATTGTAGGTATGTGTATGAGGGTGTTCTAGATGAGATTAACATTTAAATTGCTAGAATGAATAAAGCAGATGACTTTCCCTAGTGTAGGTGGGCCTCATCCAATCAGTTGAAGGTCTGAATAGAACAAAAAGGCTGACCCTCCTGTGAGTAAGGGGAACTCCTCCTGCCTGACTGCTTTGGAGCTGGGACATCAGTTTTTTTCCTGCCTTCTGATCTTGAACAGAAACATCAGCTCTTCCTGGATCTCAAACCTGGCAGTATTCAGACTGGAACTGCACCATTGACCCTCCTGGGTTTCCAGCAGAATGACTGAAGATCTTGGGACCTGTCAGCAACCTCCATAATCACATGAGTTCCTTATACTAAATCGTGAGAGAGAGAGAGAGATCCCCTATTTCTGTTTTCTGGAGAATTTTGACTGATATACATGGCTAAGTCTAAAATCAAACTGGGAAGGCTGTGTATAATTACATGGCAAAAGCTGTAGACATAAGGAAGAGTGAAGAATTCAGGTTGTTTTTGCAATCTACCACTGGTGGCCAAAAAGATAGAACCCCTTTTTCCTGCACCTGTTTCTGCTACTCAGAGCCTCCTAAAGGTTAGGGCATACCTTGGTCATTGTGGCAAAAGGCAGAGGGGCAGCCAGCCTAGGGGGATGGGAGAGACTGGGTCACCTGTCCCATCCCCAGGTGGCCGTCTGTGCTGGACACATGTGAGGTCTCACCTACCTTGTTGCATATCTGAATCTGAGAGAGGCAGCAAATAATGAACCAATATTAGGAATTTTAAAACACATTTATAGTTCTCTGGAAATGTAACCCTTATTGCTATCTGTTATTCAACTTCCAAATACATTTCTAGGAATCCACCATGTTTGGTGGTAAGGAACTGCCTAAGCCAACCCCTTTTTTACCTAATACTATCTGGATCACGCTAATACAATCTAGACCTTTAATGTTCATAGTATGAAAGGGCAACTTTGGGGGGCAGGAGGGCACTGGCCTCATGGCCAAAGGGTTAAAGTTTCATGTGCTCTGCTTCAGCGGCCCAGGTTTGCAGGTTCAGATCCTGGGTTCGGACCCACTCCACTCATCAGCCATGCTGTGGAGGCATCCCACACACAAAGCAGAGGAGGATTGGCACAGATGTTAGCTCAGGGCGAATCTTCCTCACCAAAAAAAAAAGGAGGATAACTTGGTACGGTAAATAAAGCAGGTATTAACAATCCCATTTTACATATGAGGAGACAAAAAGACATTAAATGACTTGCACGGATTCTGAAAGCTGATCAGCAGCAGAACTGAGAAAGGATTGCAGGGTACCTGACTCATTCGGCAGGATGCTTTCCAAAGCATCATGTGGCCACTTATTGAATCATTTAGAGATGGACAGCCAGAATCCTGGAGAACACCAGAGGGATTTCAAGGCTGGGCTTCTTGCAATGAGGGGCACAGGAATCCTTCTAAAACATTTGCTCAGGCGTTGGGTCAACAAATGTTCATTGAATACTTTTTCTCCCATCTCACTGTGCTGTGTTCTTGAGATACACTAGTGAGCAAAACCAGATCCAGTGCCTGCCTTGAGGAGTGTAAGCTGTAGCGGGAGGTGGGGTGAGGAGGAAAAATTAATCATACATTCACATGAACAGGTGGAAATACCCAACCTTGATGCACACAGTGAGGGGTGGCCCCTGGGAGGGCCCGGGCCGGCAGAGGGCAGGGAAGGCTTCCCCAGGGAGCAGTGATTCAGACACGATCCAAAGCAGGACTTGGAGTTATTAACACGAAGAGAGGAACGAACAGTGGTCCAGGCAGAGGGCCCAGAATGGGCAATGGCCCTACACCGGGAAGAAGCAAAGAGAATACAAGGGACAAAAGGAAGACTGTCATAAGTGGAACAGAGTC
This sequence comes from Equus quagga, assembly GCF_021613505.1. Classification (NCBI taxonomy): domain Eukaryota; kingdom Metazoa; phylum Chordata; class Mammalia; order Perissodactyla; family Equidae; genus Equus; species Equus quagga. The sequence goes on along the minus strand of NC_060288.1, from coordinate 19,951,577 downwards.
ACTTGTGAAAGACAACCCTGGATAAAACAGGTATGGGCAGATCGTACAGGACCTGGAGGCCATTTTAAGGAATTGTGCTTTATCCAAAGAGAGATGGCAAGACATTGAAGGTGTGTAAACCAGTGGCTACCACTACATCATTAGACCTGAACCAACTGTCCACCCGGAAGAGAAGTTCGCTGCTCTCTGGGCAGCTCATTCCCACCATGGAAGAGCAAACAGGCTTTTTCCTTTGGTCACAAATCTTACACCCTTCCCTAAAATGTCCCCATGCTGTGCCCACAAACTTGAAATCTTTTCCTAGCCATTCCGAAATGGTACAAGATGCCAAGAAACATGGCATGGAGCAGGCAGAGAGGCTGGGCTCCTCAGATAGATGTGGTCTGAATCTCAGCTGTGTCACCGGTTGTGACGATGAGCGCATGGCCAAGCTTCCTATTTTACCTCCCCCTATGAGCAACCAGGCAGCTCACGTCTGGGGTGGGAAATACTTCTCTGCTCAAGAAGGCAGCAGGAGGGGTAGGAGGCAGACCGACAATCCATGCAATCAAAGTTTTAATTATTATAGCCTTTTCCTGGTAATTGAATCTAGTTTTTTGTGCAAGATGAATTTCTGTTTAGAATTTTAACTTGTGGAGGTGGGAGATAGAAGTCCTTGAAAGTCCTATGATTCATCAGTGAAATAAGAAAACGCCAATGAAAAACACAGAAAGATATTAAAAAGCATTAAAAATCTATTGTCTATCCTGCACTCCAAAGTAATTTTTAAATGGTAATTACACCTTTGAAGAGTATCTAATTAGTATGAAAAAGAACTTTGGATGAATGTAGAGCTCTTCATCTGACTTCAATTGATACACAGTGCTAATATTCAAGACTAATTGCCAAAGCTTTTGTCGCTTGACTGAGCATGGCTCTGTTTCTGAAGTTTAAAAGGATTTTCCGATCCTTTGCTCCTCAGAAACTAAGCAGAGGACCTGTCGTGGGTTATGGAGGTAAAAGAGAAGAGGTAACAATATTTAAGTGCCCTGTGGAGAGCGCCGTCAAGGCCAGGCGCAGTCAAGCTTACAGTCTGCGGTGAAATGGGGATTTAAGCCACAAAACCTCCAAAAAGAAAGTTTCTAGTGTCTTTTCCTCTGGATGACTCAGTAGCATCTGATGGTTCCTTTGAGTGGCTGACTGATACCTTACAAGAACCATCATCTTCATCTTCATCGTCAATAACGAAATAAACAGTGCTTGCCATGATGTTAAGTGCTATTACAGTTAAATCATTAGCAGTGTAAAATAATTTTAGAAAAAGACATTATGACCGCTCTCCAGTAAACGCACAAATGGTTAAGCTTATTAAGCAGGATCATTCATTACAAATCTATTAGATTTGCATAAAATACGGTCTACGGCTGCCACTCTCACAGATACAATGACAACACCCTTTGAACTAAGGCCCGTAAGTTGCCTTAATGGGTTACATCAAAATTTTAATGGCCCAGAACTTGGCCACTTACATTTACAACCTGGACAGATGTTGAGTGCTGCTAATGAGAAGATTGTCAGATACTGGGTTTATAATACCCTTCCCTGAAATTCTTTAATCGACACACATGTCATTGTTAGCATTTTTGATCTCTTTAAAAATGGTTTTATACTAAACAAGGCAGTTATTTTTCTTCTGTAAATCATCGGGTGCATTTCTGATCTCATCTCCTACTATTCTTTGCCCTTTTCATTTCAAGAAAGTCACAATGACCTCCTTGATGTTCTTCGCAAATTTCAAGCTCCTCACAGACTTTGCACTTGTGTAACCCCTGCCTAGAACACTGAAGGTCTGGGTCCTCAGAGCAGCAGACCTCAAAATGGTATTCAACATGCAAGAGATATATTGGGAGATGCCATGAAGGAAAATGGGGAGGTGGCCAAGAAGGCTGCCAAACCACAATGCAGCTCTGATCCCTGTGAAGAAGAGAAGGAAGGAAGGAAGGCTGGGTAGGAAAAGTCTTAAAATGCACTGCAGTTCTCAGAAACTTTCAGCAAGGCCTGTAGAGGAATCCTCCAGACCGGCTGTCCAACAGAGGACCTCCATCTCCCTTATAGTACGTCTGCCTTTGTATTCCTGCCATACTTAGTGACCGGCAAACAGCGATGGATTTCAGAGCAGAAGCTGGCTGTTGGTCAGTGACACCCCCAGCAGGCCATCAGAGATCTGAGAAGCACATGCTTATGGCCCTGGCAAGCTCTCTTTCTCCAGATGTTCTCAAGACTGGTTCCCATACTTCCTTCAGCTTCTGCTCAGGTACCCCCTTAATAGGGTCTACCCTGACCACCCTATGTAAATAGCAAGCCCCCTCACATTCACTCACCGTCCACCACTTCTTATTCACTGTTCTCTGCTCTGTTTATTCCCCATATCAAATATAATATATATTTAGTTGTTGATGTAATTAATACATTATCTCTCTCCGCTAGACTGTCAGGTCCATGAAGGGAAAGACTTAATTTTGTTAGCTGATGCATCCCTGAGGCCTAAAAACTTACCCAACACCTGCTTAGTACAAGATAAATATTTGTTAAACAAATGAAAAACTGAATAAGCAAGCGTGTACTGAGCATTTACTATGTAATAAGCACTAATTATACATAAAGTATAAGATTCCTGCCTACGCTCTTTGATTTCACAAATAGATATGTTACACGCAAACATGGCGTCTGGCCACAATTTTGTAAGATTGTTGGAGATCCAGTGTGGTAGACAGACTTTAAGATGTTCTCAATGTTCCCCATCTGTCTCCTGGTATCCACGCCCTTGTGTAATCCCTTCCCTTGAGTGGAGGCTGGCGTAGTGGCTTGTGTCTGTCTAGCTTAATATGTCAAAGGTGTTGAGATGTCACTTCAGTGATTAGGCTGCATAAGATTGTGGTTTCCATCTTGCCAGTCGACTTCCTCTCTTGCTGGCTTCAATGAAGCAAGATGCTATACTGGAGAGCCCCAGATGGCAAGGAACTGAAAGCAGACTCCGGCCAGCAGTCATCTAGAAAGTGAGGGCTTCAGTCCCACAGCCCAGAGGTGACTGAGTCCTGCCAGTGACCATCTGAGATTGGAAGCAGATCTTTCCCCAGTCAAGTCTCCAGATGAGACCCCAGCCCTGGTCAACATCTTGAATGAAACCTTGTGAGAGACTCGAAAGCAGAGGACCCAGGCAGGCTGTGCCCAGATCCCTGGCCACAGAAACTGTGACATAATAAATGTGTGTTGTTTTAAGCACCTAAGTTGTGGTAATTTGTTACACAGCAATAGATGACTAATACAGGCAGCTCTCCATGAACCCCAACAGAGATGTCTCTTACGAGCTGTGCTTTGTTGGTCAAGAAAGGCCATCCCTTTTTGGATCATTTTCCTCCTCTATAAATGAAGAGACAGAGCATAAACTTTAGTGCTCTTATCCAGCTGCAAAAATCCATGATTCTGTTACTTAAATTCTTACTTTAAGCCAGACCTCATTCATAATCACATGAAATGTGAAATATTCTTAAGAGAGATAACTTAGTACTCAAATATGAAATAGTTATAGGTAGCTGTTCCCATTTTCCACCACAGGATAGAACCAAATTATTTTCTTTTTAAGAAAGTCATTTTTTATTATAAAAATAATTTGCAAAGTTCAGTAAGCCATAAAGAAAATTAAAATCACCTGCAATTCTATCACCTTGAATTATTGCTGGTAATATTTTGCTGGCTTGTTTCTCGTCTTTGTATGTGTATCTATTTAAATATATATTGATTCATTTAACCAAATTGAGATCATACTACATATCCAGTTTTGTCTTTTTATTTCAAGTTGACAGAATATGATGAACATTTTTATTCATGTCATTAAATATTCTTCCAAAACATGATTTTAATGGCTCTATAATATTTGTTTGTATAATGTGTCCTTTTACTATTATAATAGTGTGATTAATATACTAATATATTTATTAATATAATATTATATTGTGTATGTTACACATCCCATACATGTATGTTATATTATGCCAGTAAATAATGTATATACAATATTTATGTTGTATTATATTATGTATATAAATAATTAATGTAATTAACTAAATGCTATGGCTCTTGATCCACATGTCTGATTATCCAGATTCCTAGAAAGATGGTTGCAAGAAAAAAGCTACACACTTGCTTATAATTTCTGTTGCCTTCCACCACACTGCTCCCTGAAAGGCCACTCCAGGTGGAATTCTCACGCTTAGTGTTTGAAAATGCCTATCTCAATGCATCCTCAACAACACAGGTTTTTTTTTTAATTTCTGTCAATTCAATACCATTTAGCACTTCTTTTTTAGCGAACTATCCAGTCTTCTACTTGGCCAATTTTTCTATAGAAAGGTCAGTGTTTTTTATTGATGATTTTATGCCACTAATATATATGTGTTTATATATACATAAATGTATATATATTGATAACACATACACACACATGTTTGGAAAGTTCAGTAAGCAATAAAGACAATGAAAACCACCTGTAACTCTTTCTCCTTGAAATTATTGCTGGTAATATTTTGCTGGCTTGTTTCTAGCCTTTGCATGTGTACATATTTAAATATATAGTGACTCATTTTACAAAATTGAGATCACATTGTATATGTATATGTGTGTGTGTGTGTGTGTGTGTGTGTGTGTTTGGAGTGGCTTAAATGTTGCCCACCTCCCAAATGGTATGCCCACACAGAACCTGTAACTGACTTTATTTGAAAGAAAAATGGTCTTTACAGATGTAGCCAAGTTAAGATTCTCAAGATGAGATCAGCCTGAATAATCCAGATGGGTCCTAAATCCAATGACAAATGTCCTTATAAAAGAAAGGCAGAGTGAGACTTGAGACACACAGAGAAGGACCTGTGAAGTTGGAGGCAAGATTGGAGTCATGCAGCCACAAACCAAGGAATGTCCAGGGCCACCAGAAGCTGGAGGAAACAAAGAAGGATTCTCCTAGAACCTTCAGAGAGAGTAGGGTCCTGCCAACACCTTGATTTCAGATTGCTAGTCTCCAGACTGTGAGAGAGTAAATTTCTGTTGTTTGAAGCTGCCAAAGTCATGGTAATTTGTTTCAGCAGCCATGGAACTACATGTGCATGCGCGCACACACACATGTACAAGTGTACCTGTGTGTTTATTTGTGTGCATCTGTCAGAATAGAGCACATTAGTACAATTCAGCATAATTTAATTTTACTGCTTCACATTCAAGCTTTCTGATCTAAAGATATTTTCCAGGAGAATGCCTGGAAATGACTCTTCCAGATCTTGGTTTTCTAGAACTTACTCCATTTAATGTGTTTGTACAACCTAGAAATTACACTTCACCTTGTGTCTTTGCTATGTGTCAGTTGATCATTTTTGACATAATGAAGCAAAGTCTCTCTTCTGTATTTTTTTTTCTTATCCCACTAACAATTCGCTGTCAACAATGTTTATAAGCTCAAAGAAAAGAAACGGCCAGTTTGCAAAAATTAAAATGTATTTCAATCCTAAAGATTTTATTCTTCCGTAAAGAATTTTCATATATAAAGACGTGTAAGTATGCTTTCAGTTGTCAGCCTTTCACACAATGTGTCATCTCTGAGACCTACATATTCTTGGTTCCTCTCTGCTCTGGATTCCATATTTTCATATGTTTCTACAGCACTAGACTGTCAGACCCCTGAGAGCAAGTCTTAGCTTCCTTGAGTCCAGCATACAGCATTGGCCCTGGGACATAATTGGTGCTCAAGAAATGTTTATTAAACAAATCCTGAAAACCGTGAAACAAATCAACTGCTTGTCCATTAAAACAGCCCTTCAGGGCTAAATCCAGACGGTACATTATGGTTAGGAAGAGCACAAATGTGAATATGTAGGATTAAGGGAATTTGCAAAAGATTTGTAGGTAAATCACATATTCAAAGACCATGTAGACTTCTCTTTGGCAATTGTGAGTCGAATTCTATTCATCGTAGTTCACAGCGTGGGTATAGCCATAAGCGGCATTCTTTTTCATGCTTGCTTAGCACAAAGCCTTCTCTGGTCCAGCCCTGGTTTATGTTTCCTGCTGTAAAAATTGGGAGCAGCATCACATAATTGAGCCCCTCACTCATGCGATTGAAATACTACTGAACACTGGAGCCAACCAGGTGGATAGTATGATGGTGGTTTGACTATGAGACAAGAAGCACGATGAGAGAAATAGAAATAAACCCTGCACCCAAGCCTTGGGAGGGAACTGTTACAATCAATCCAAAAAAAAAAAATCAAGAGCCAGCAGGTACCATGATCTTCACAGTGCTGCTGGCTTCCACTAATCTCCCAGAGAGATTACTCTGGGATGCTACGTTCAAACTGCTTAAAGCCATTTATCTCAAAGAAGTTGTGACAGTTACTTTGCTGTTTCCTTCCCACTCCTCAAGGGGAAATTTAATCAAGACTGTCAGAGCTTAAAAGAAAAGGGGAAAAAACACACACAATCAAGCTATGCTTCAATAACCAAATAAAACCACCAAAAGTTAATCAAAACTTGCCTTGAAACCCTTCCAGAACTGCAAAACTCGCACAGTATCCCAGAGATAGATGATACCATGAATTTTGATGTGTACAGCACACCGTTTGATAAAACGGTGATGTTTTCCTGCCATAAGTGGTATAATTACACTATGCATCATCTGCATTCATTTAATAATAGCCCTGTTTCACACTCAGCCAAGCAATTCTCACAAACGGCCATCTTCACGGGCCACTCGTTCTGCTGATTTGGCTTTCCCCGATAGTGGGCCAGGCTGCAGCCACCATTTTTTCACAACACAAGCTAATGATCTAGTGCTCTCTTGCATGTTGAGGTTAATAGATAACTAATATATCTGAGCACATTCATTATGGCCAGTTTTCCACTAAGAAAAAAATTGCACATTTGGGTCTTCTGCTTTGACAAATGTGCTGCTACATCTCGAAAGCTGATTAAAATCAATACCTCTGTGGAAAATTACATACAAAATGTATTAGTATCCAGGATACTCTGATAAAAACGCTTCTCATTCTCAATTCTGCTCTTACTCCGCTCCCCCCCAAAAAATCATGCTAAAACTGGATGTGAGGACTCATGAGGAATTACAGTGTTTTTTCAACTAAAAATACAATTTAAATTACCCATCAGTTAAACTGTAGCTTGTAATTTAAGATGAGGTGAATTTCAGTTGACTTTGAGAGTGATGCTAACTAATGAAGAACTGCAAAAAATTTAAAACGTTCTAAAGCTACGTTTCATGTCCCATCGAAATTTCAGAAAGCCTCCAGAAATTCTATGGCATAAACTTTCTCAATTTAAAACAAAATGTTTGCAAAGTCAGAGGTCTGGAAGAAAGTTACCTAAATTGATGGACAAGTGTATTATGGTTTTCACGAAACCTAACAACACACTTTCTTACCACGTCATTTCTCATCTCATCTCCTGATTCTCTCCCATGAACTTACTTCTTCACCACATTGAACTTCTCACTCTTCTCCTAAAAAGTCTAGCCTTTGCCTGGCAAATAACCCCATTCATCTTTCAAGGTCTAGCTCAAGTGTTACATAACCATTGTTCCAGTTACTATGGCTCTGTAACAAATAACCCCAAAACTCAGAAGCTTGAAACAACCACAGATTCTGTTGGTCAGGAACGTGGACAGGGCACAGTAGAAAGGGCTTGTCTCTGCTGCATCACTGTGGAGTTTCAGATGCAAAGACTCAAAGGCTGGAGGTGACTCAATGGCTGACAGTTGGAATCAACTGGAAACATCATTACTCATATGCCTAGTGGTTGACACTAGTTGTTGACTAGAACCTCAGCTGGGACTTCTGGGTTGGGAACCCTCATGTGGCCTCTCCATGTGGTCTGGGCTTCCTCACAGCACGGGGGTCTCGGGGTATGCAAAGTTTTTACGTGGTGGCTCAGGGCTCCCGAAGTGAGGGCTCAGCAAGCAAAGCACAAGCTACAGCGCCTTTCCTGGTCTAGCCTCCAAAGCCACTAGCATCACTCTCTCTGTGTTCTATTCATTATAAGTAAGTCCCAGGACAGGGGAGAGGGGGAAAGAAAGAAGGGAAAGGTTCTTATTGTTGCTGCTGTTCAGCAGTTGCTTGTTTATTTTTGGCTTGTTTTTGGCTCCTCAAAGGAAAGAGTGAGAGGAGTTGGATATACAACATCACAGAATACACCAAGATTGAAGATTAAAGATATCTAATAACTCATCTTCATTTGCTTCAGGCATTCCACTATTTAACTCCTCTCTCTCCTGCAAACTCTGGCCAGGTCTGTTGCCTGCCCAAAAGTGAGTGCCTTCGTGTGGAATTCAAGGAAAATGTGAGTTCTGCATCTGAGTGGATGTCAGAGGAGAGCACAGATCAGTCCTCAAAGAACAAAGCAAAGAGCAAGCAGAGAGCAAGAATTCAGTGGAGGAGGAAGTCAGAGCTGGAGATGACCATGAGAACATCAGCTCACGCAAATCTGTGGACATTTGGGGAAGGACTTTGGACTTTGCACCAGCAGAGAATAGAGATATACACAAAGTTTAGCCAGACCTTAAGGGAAGAGGAACCCCAACTGGCATCAGGCTTAGGTATATTTTAGGTAAGTGTCATAATTCCCTGCACAGTATCAGTCAGTATTATCACTCCTATCTCACAGAAGAGGAACAGACTCAGAGAGATCCAGTAAGTGTGAGAACCAAAATTCAAGCTCAGATCTGCCTGATCCAAGGCCTGGCTCTTTCCACCCCACCTCTGTCCACATTCCCCAACACCCACTGGAAGAATTAGTTGCTCCGTACTCTGTGTTCCCACACTGTTCCCGTTTGGTTGTTTTGTGGTAATGTCCGTTGGTTTCTTTGTTTGGGGCTTTTACATCTCTATAGCAGTTCTTACCGTGCTGTGTGGCAGTTTATCTCCTCTCGCGTGAGCTTGAGCCCCTTGAGGCCAGGAAACATCTTACTGGTGCATTCTCATCACTTAGCAGTGTCTGGAACATAGTAGGCACTAAATAAAGGCTTATTTGCTCATCTGATCATTCATGCATTAGTGTTTATTGAACACCCACTATGTGGCAGATGTGGTGGCAGGCAGGGAGGATGGAGCAGTGACCAAAAATGGACAAAAGACTCCATCCACAGTCTAGTGGGCAGAAAACATCACGCAAATAATCACATAAACTAAAACGCATAACGTAGTATTATGTGAGATATGTGCTATGTCAGAAAGGAACAGAGTAGTTTATGAATATAGGAGGGTTTGGAAAGTCAGGGAAGAATTCTGGAGAAAAGGATTTGTGAGGCAGAGGTCAAGAATGTGTGGATGGATCATGATTCCTGGCAGAGGGAACAGTATAGGCATCCCCTCAGGCAGGAGGTGACATGGCACGACTCGACCTAAAAGAGGACCAGTGTGGCTGAAGGGCGAAGATAGAGAGGGAGCATGAAGAGACAGGCACTGCATCAGAGAAAAGGATGCTCTTCCCATTAACAGGAAGCAGACTATGGAGATTTCTGCAAAGAGAAAATTCATGAGTGCTTGTTCCATTCCCAAAATGTTTGGGGCAGCTGTGCATTTCTTCACAAACTTTCTTTTTTAGAAAGATTATTGAACTTCATATGAGAGAAAGGTTCCATTAATCCTAATGTGTCCTTAGCACTGAGTTGTGCAGACCAGGGACTCTGTCGGTAGCAGCTGCTCTGACGACCCAGAAGTCAGGGGCTCCTCCAAAGCTGCAGCATCTGACAGGAGGAGGCTGATAAAGCCAGTCAGGGCTTACTGCAAAAGGGGCTGAGAGGAAACGCCTTGCCCCTAATGCTGGTGGTGAAACGATGTACGCATGTGATTAACCAATAAATAAATATTAGCAATCACTGGTAGATTTTCCTTAAAAATCATACACAAACCCCAGCCAAATAATTTCATTAGTATTACTTCTCCTGACATGCCATGTATCCCAGGCTTACATTCCTTGCTAAGAGGCATTTTTCCAAAATGATTTTGTAACTGAAAAATTAAAATTATGAATATTCCAGTAATATTGTTGACATGACAGTCGTCAGCAAATAAACATCTGTTTGAACGTGGTAACATGGAAAATATTTTACACCGTTGACTCAGCTCACCAATTCACCATCCACACCAGCTGGTTCCCCACAGCACAAAAGACTGCCCTGTTTGCAAAGCAACTTCCTTCTTCACGCTCAGTCCAGTCCTTCACCATGAGTGGGCCCTCCTAGCCTGCACTCCATCATCCCTCTCACCTTTATTTATAACCTACATCCTAAGCATTTTGCCTCCAACTTCCCTGCACCTAATTTCTCAATCTATTCTTGACCTCTTGCATTCCCCTCCTTGCACGAATCACTTCTTCTCACTGAACTCACGCATTTCACCAAAACTATAATTTGAGTTCACCCCTAGAGTGATCCAGTCTCAGCCTCATTGTGTGACCTAATCTCAGCAGATCCCTCAGAGTTCAGGGACCCAGCACCAGGTGACCGGGCCAGCAATCCCATCAGATGCATCCCACAAAGAAGTCAGATCTTCCATCCCAAGGTG